>NW_019154087.1:65046883-65084961 GCF_002288905.1 Enhydra lutris kenyoni
AGAAAAAGGCTCCTGAGAGCAAAAATTATACCATATCCCTAAACCTAACACAAGTTTTTGAGAAATGTTCATTGAATGAAGAGGATTTATACCCGACTACCCAATCAAGCTGGACACACTGAGACGTGAAACACTTCACACTTTGATCCTGCACCAAACACTGGCAAGTGTATAGAAGGTAGCAGGTCACACAAAGGCTGATGAAAAAAATGTTTTATCTAAATTGAGACAATTGTGAGGGTAAAAGGGCACCCAAAATAACTAAAATTATTTTTTCCCCACAAAATTTTTAATTTTATTATATTGGAGCTATAAAATAATTCTATTAAAAACTATTCTCAAAAATAAAATTCTTACTTAAAAATAGCATACATCTACATGCCTTAATGCAATATACAAAAGCGTCCTTTTATTGATTATTTGAACATTAAAAAGAAGATATGCAGCATAACTGTTCTTGGTATTGTTAGCAGAGCCTTAGGGTATGGGAGCACCTGGCACTAGGGGTCCCAAACAGACCAGGTTTGACCACTTGCCACTGACAAAATCTGTAAAGGCAGAAACACCAGTGGTGGTGAAACAAGAAAGGAATTTAATCCAGTGAGGCCCACACTGGGATGGAAGACTAGTGTCCCAAGAACTATCTCCAAGGTGCTGTGACTAAGGCTAAATTTACACAGGAAAAACAGGGAACAAAGATGGATGGGTATGGGCAGCTGAGCAGCAAAGGTTAGGTTGATCATTGTCTTGGGGTCAATCATGCAGGGTCTTGTTGGCATTAGGGCAGCTGTTATTTCTTGAGGGGATAGTTTCAGTTCCCATCACTGGATGTTTTGTCCTCTGGGTCCCTTGCCTGAGTTAACAGGTAAGCTGGAGGGAAAAACAAAGCAATTAAGAAGAATAAGTCAGGTTGAAGGTAAAATGGTGTCAGTCAGGACAATACTGGATCCTCCTCCAGTATTAATTCACATTTTTAAATCACATACTTTAAGGAATTAGCAGTAGCTCTTTAATACAATACCATTGGTATTTCTCTCAAATATGGTCTCATTTCATAAAACTGCCTGATATAGACTTCTAAGTTGCATTTTATGGTTAACAAATTTAAAATGAACACCTTCTATTGAATCTTCTCTGTAGATTATACTAGTTTTTTTTAAATTTTTATTTATTTTTTAAATTTCTTTTCAGTGTTCCAGAATTCACTGTTTATGCACCACACCCAGTGCTCCATGCAATCAATACGTTCCCTCCATAATACCCACCACCCGGCTCACCCAACCTCCCACCTCCCTCCCCCTCCAAATCCCTCATTTAGTTCCTCAGAGTCCGCAGTTTCTCACGGTTCGTCTCCCCCTCCTTATTTTTAAGTGAAAGAGCACTAAAAATGCCAAGGTATCTGGTAAGTTCAGAGCAGATTCTGCTAAATGGAGAACATTCTCAAGCATAAAATTTTTTGTATTAGCATATATAAATATTTCAACCCCCAATATTTTCACAGATATTCATAGTTAGCCTCCAGTTAGAGTCCATTCTTTAATATTTTTACATGAAAAAGCATATCAAATATGTTAAGATAATTTTTTGAATGTTTTATCAATTTTAGATGGTATAAAATTATAGGCATTTTGTCAGTTTCATTGCATCCCAGAGCATAACTTATTCAATTAAATTTTAGAACTCCAATAACATGGTGTTCTGACCAGTCGAGATACTCCAAAGCAAAACTCTACAATTTCAGAATTAAATCTTATATATCATTTAAGTTACTCTTGCTTTTATATGAATAAATGTCAGTGTCTTCCTGTTTTCCGATAGAGTGCAAATCAATAAAATCTTTCAAAGATAGCATTTTTGACAACCCCCTTTGTTGAATATTTTTAGTAAAGATTTCATATTGATTTTGAAGTAAATGAAGAAAATCTAGAGGACTCACAGGCGTTGATTTACAAAGTGGTTCTTTAAAAACAAAACATTTCTGAAATCAGGTTGATGATGGGTAGCAGTGAGAGAAAATACATAGGGCTACGCTGAAATATGGCTTCAGTTTCAATCTCATTTTCATCCTACAAACTTTGTAATGTGGTTATTCTAACTCAGGTCACCAGTGTGTGTGTGTGTGTTTGTGTGTGTGTGTGAAATTCCACAACTACAGCTTCTATTTCAGAATACTGAAGCTTCTGTGTTTACAGTTTGAATTATGTGTGTACTACAACCAATTCCAAGAATAGTTCTGCCCCAAATATTTCTTAATTTTGTAAGGGCATTTTTTGTTTTTACCATTATCCCATTCTTCACAAAATGCATATTGATATTATCCCTGCAAAAGCAAAGCTCTATTTTCAATGTTGAACTTCTTAACTTAATTTACAAAAGCACTTTAAAAAATAACAAATGCCTCACTTTTGAGAGAATGAAATACCAAAAAAGGTTTAATTCCATGAAACATATAAAAAATCATACTATTTTTTGCGATTATCTTACCTGATATTTCCCTTTATAAGATCTGATGATATTAACATAATCTACTTTGTATATAGTATCTTCTGCTAATAGAGTTAACACATGAATAGATATAATTTAACTTGGAGATCATGTAAAAGAAAACTTGGATTTGAAAGTAAGCAAAATTCCATTTAGTAATGAATCTAAATGAATGTCCTACTTCATGGTGTTATGGTTAAAGGCATCATCTGAGTCTGTACATGTTCTGTACATGTTAAGTCATCATCTTTGGGCATAGTCTTCTTAAAATAACTACTGGAAAATTTTTTGAGAAACTCCATCCCTAATTTTTTTTATTTTATTTTATTTTATTTCTTTTCAGTGTTCCAAAATTCATTGTTTATACACCACACCCAGCGTTCCATGCAATACGTGCCCTCCATAATACCCATGACCAGGCTTACCCACCCCCCCACCCTCTCCCCTCCAAAACCCTCAGTTTGTCTCTCAGAGTCCACAGTCTCTCATGGTTTGTCTCCCCCTCTGATTTCCCCCAACTCACTTTTCCGCTCCATCTCCCAGTGTCCTCCATATTATTCCTTATGCTCCACCAGTAAGTGAAACCATATGATAGTTGACTCTCTCTGCTTGACGTATTTCATTCAGCATAATCTTTTGCAGTCCCATCCATATTGATACAAATTTGTGTATTCATCCTTTCTGATGGAAGCAGAATACTCCATCATTTATATGGACCATATCTTCTTTATCCTTTCGTCCTTTGAAGGGCATCTTGGTTCTTTCCACAGTTTGGCAACTGTGGCTATTGCTGCTATGAACATTGGGGTACAGATGGCCCTTCTTTTCACTAATATCTGTATCTTTGGGGTAAATACCCAGTAATGCAATTGCAGGGTCATAAGGTAGCTCTATTTTTAATTTCTTAAGGAATCTCCACACTGTTTTCCAAAGTGGCTGCACCAACTTGCTTTCCCACCAACTGTGGAAGAGGGTTCCCCTTTCTCCACATCCTCTCCAACACATGTTGTTTACTGTCTTGTTAATTTTGGCCATTCTAACTGGTGTACAGTGGTATCTCAAAGTGGTTTTGGTTTTAATCTCCCTCATGCCTAATGATGATGAACATTTTTTCATGGGTCTATTAGCCATTTATATGTCTTCTTTGGAGAAGTGTCTGTTCATGTCTTCTGCCCATTTTTTGACATGATTATCTGTTTTGTGTGTGTTGAGTTTGAGGACTTCTTTATAGATCTTGGATATCAGCGCTTTGTCTGTAGTGTCATTTGCGAACATCTTCTCCCATTCCGTGGGTTGCGTCTTTGTTTTGTTGACTGTTTTTTTTGCTGTGCAGAAGCTTTTGATCTTGATGAAGCCCCAAAAGTTCATTTTTGCTTTTGTTTCCTTTGTCTTTGGGGTCATCTATTTGACACACAGAGAGAGGGAGAGTGAGAGAAAGATAGTGAGAGAGAGAGCACAAGCAAGGGGAGTGCAGAGGGAGAGGAAGAAGCAGGCTCCTTACTGAGCAAGAAGCCTGATTCACGACTAGATCCCAGGACGTTGGGATCATGACCTGAGCTGAATACAGATGCCTAACTGACTGAGCCACCCAGGCACCCCTCAGTCCTTAATTTTTAATGGGATGTTAAAGATTTCTTGAGTTGATGGCTATTAAAAAATATTTGTTGCAAAATGTTACCATATAAAACATGGGTTAACAACTACTTTACAGGTATACTAGGCATGAACAAGGAAGTAAATACATTGTAGATAATGAGTTAAGTTTCTCACTTTCTAGGAAGTTACAAATAAGCAAAGTGTAATGTTTTAGAATAAAAAATTCTAAATTCTACAATAAGCTTTAATAATAATATTGAATTTTAACCCTAAGGTTAAAGAAAAAAACTCTGTGAGTCCATAATAATACATAAATGATTGAATAAATAAATGGAAGAAAACATATGCTACCAAAAAAAGCATAAATTATAAAGCCACTCTTCGCTCTTTATTGTTGACTGCTCAGTCTCCATTTCCTATACTCATTTCATATACACCTAACCTATAATTTGCCATATTTCTTCCTGACTCCACCGACTCAAGGTCTGGAAATTCAGTGCATCTTGGAAACCCTGACGGGGGCTAGAGCACAACTGTCTGGTATACCACGTAACCAGGTGGGGCAGTGGCATCAAATACATCCCCCGCCCAATTGCAGGAAATCTTTCACAATGTGTGCGTATGTCAAATCATCACTTTGTACACTTTAAATACATGACAATTCTAGTTGTCAATTATACCTCAATAAGGCTGGGAAAATACTACTAGAAGCCAGGATATTGCTAAAACTAATCGAGTGAGTTTAATTTACATTTCTATTTCTAAGACTAATGGTAACAGCTTCCACCCTTATGAGCATCCTTAGTAAATAAAAATATACTCAAACCCCTCCCCCACCAAAAAAAAAAAAACCTTTCTCTACTGTAACTGCATACCAAAAGTAGTTGTTGTCTCTTGCTGCTATTGTTAGCACACACTTTGCTTTATCAGGGAATACTCTGCATTTTGTCCTTGAAGGGAAATGTAAATTGTATTATTTATGAAAAAGGTTTGGAAAAGAGAGATGGGTCATTGAAGATTGATTTCCTGAATTAACTTCATACTGAATAAGACTATTCACTGCTCGTAAACATCACATACTGCTAGATGATTACTATGACAGAAGTTGAAAGTGCACAGGGGAGCTTTACCAAACTAATTCTGGTTTATTTTTAATGTAATTATTAAAATGAATACTCAGTAAAAAATGAAAAATCTGGGGAAAATGCTAACTGGATTGGAAGCTGAAACATTAGGTGTCAGTCAGCACTGTTCTAACTAGAAAGTGTGGTCATCTTAATTATAAAATGGAGACTGAATCAGTTCCAAGGATGAATTGTTTGTCCTTTTGAAAAATGCTAATGCTTTTTAGCCAAGAGCATGCACTTTTCAAATTGCCACCGTCCTCCTTACTGTGTCTATTTACTCTACAAAGTGATTTCATCAATTATTTGAGTAGAATTGACATCTTTATAATATTCTCATTCATAATCATGGTACTAGTTCAGGTGAGATGGAGGAAAGACCCTTAAAATAACTGTCAGCTGGTGACTGCCTTGTGGCAGCTGGATGGTGGCAAATAAGTCACAGAACCTCATCACGTGAAGTCACAACCTCATCACATGAAGTCACTGAGCTTATGATGGAGCAAGACTAAAACAAGGCAATTACCTAATGACACAGACAAAAATAAGGATGCCATACATACCATAAAGATGACCTAACATACCCTTCCCAGATAACCTGTGAATGTTGCTTATTTGCCGGTTATAAAATTATTTCTTTGTTTCTCATACCTCTTAGATAAAGTTAAGATCTCCATTAACCCACAATCCCCAAGTAATTAGCTCTACTTTCTGATATCATCCAGTCCAGACCAATCCCTCAGGTCCTTAAGGTCTCTCCCAAATCACCAACATAAGCCCCTAAATCCTGTCAAAAGCCCCAATTTACATCCTCTTCTCACTGCTCCCCATGGCATGCAGTTTTACTTGCTGAGCTAAGTAATCAGGAAAATTGACAGTCCATTTGAAGCCAGGTAGTCCTAATGGTCTTTGTATTTGTGTCTTAGATGTAGGTCTTCTATGTCCTTAAAAAATAGCTTGAGGGGCGCCTGAGTGGCTCAGTCAGTTAAGCAATTGACTCTTGATTTTGGCTCAGGTGATGATCTCAGGATCCTGGGATCCAGCCCCACATTGGGCTCCCTGCTCTGTGGGGAGTGTGCTTGAAGATACTGTCTCTCCCTCTCCCTCTGCTCTTCCCATCGCTCTCTATCTCTCAAGTAAATAAATAAATCTTAAAAAAAAAAATAGTTTGAATTTGGGGATTGTTATGAGTTGAATTGTGTCCCCTGCAAATATTTGTTGAAATCTTAACCCCTTAATCTTAACTTCTTATTTTCTTTTTAAAAAAGATACATTTATTTATTTGACGGGGAAGGGGGTTCAGAGGGAGTGAATCTTTAAGCAGACCCTCTGCTAAGCACCGAGCCCAATGTGGGGCTCAATCCCACAACCCAAAAGGTCATGACCCAGGTTGAAATCAAGAGTCCGATGCTTAACCAACTGAGCCAATCAGACATCCCTTAACTTCTTATTTTCAAAGCACCCAAAATGTGATCTTACCTGGAAATAGGGTCATTACAGATATAATTAGTTAAAGTCATAAAGGAATAGATTGGGACAGTAATTCAGTATGATTGTTCTTATAAGAAGACAGCCATGTGAAGACACAGATATGTAGGGGAAGCACCATATGTAAATGGAGGCAGAGATTGGAGGTGTGCAGCACAAACACAGAACATCCCAGGCGACCAGAAGCTGGAAGAAGCAAAGAATCCTCCCTTTGAGAGTTTAAAGAGAGTATGTATGGCCCTGCCAATATCATGATTTCAGACCTTTATGGTCCAGATCCTTGAGAGTTTCTATTATTTTGAGCTACGTAGTTTATGTTACTTTGTTAAGGTGGCTGTAGGAAATAATAGGAGCCTACATACTTTTGTTAGGTGTTTTCCTAGGCACCTTATAATTTTGTTGCTATTATAATCAGTATCATTTCATTGGTTATTTGTATTTACTTTATATATTGAATATAGTAAAACATGCACATTCTTTTTTATTTTTTATATATAACCTATCTAACAACCTTGCTGAACCTTATTGTGAGCTCTAAATCTTTGTTTAGAAATTATCATACAATCCTTTTTTATTGATAAATGTGCTCTATACAAATAATTGTTTTATTTATTCTTTTTGTTGTTATTTTTAAGGTTTTATTTATTTATTTGCCAGAGAGAGAGAGAGCACAAGCAGGGGAAGTGGCAGGCAGAGGGAGAGAGAGAAGACTCCTAACTGAGCAAGGAGCCCGATGCAGGACTTCTGGGATCATGACCTGAGCTGAAGGCAGATGCTTAACTGACTGAGCCACCCAGGCATCCTTGTTTTATTTATTCTTTACCAGTCTTTATGCATTTATTTATTTTTCTGCCAGCCTTTCCTTGGCTAGGAACTTTAGTACAATGATGAATAATGATGAATGATGACTGAGAGTGGACCACACTACTTTATTCATGATGAATAAGCATTATTTCTTAAAATTTACTCTATATATGTATTTTTTTCCTTATGTAGTTTTTCATTTGTCATGTTAATGTTGCTATGTGAATTACATTGCTGTATTTCCTTTTTCCCTTTTATTTTAGACAGAGATCATGCATGTACACAAGAGGGGGAAGGGGCAGAGGGAGAGTGAGAGAGAATCCCAAGCAGGCTCCATGCCCAATGCAGAGCATGACATAGAGCTAAATCTCATGACTCTGAGATCATCACCTGAGTGGAAAGCAAGAATGGGGCATTCAACTTGACGGAGCAACCCAGGCACCCCTGCATTAGTTTCTGAAGTTAAATCATTCTTGAGTTCCTACAAGAAATCCTCCTTGGTTATAAGGTATTTATTAAACACTGTTGGATTTGATTTATAAAAATTGTATTTAGGAATTTTTCATCTATGTTACCACATGTGACTATTTGTAATTTTGGATTTTCTTGAATTCTCCGTAAGGTCTTATTTTCAAAGTTGCATTAGCTTCCTGACATTAATTTGTTAACCACCCCCTAATTCTATTATGTGAAACTTTTTATATGAGATAGGATTTGAAATTAATAAAATGATTCTATAAAATTGCCTCAAGGGGCATCTGGGTGGCTCAGTTTCTTGGACATCTACCTTTGGCTTGGGTCATGATGCTGGGGTCCTGGGATTCCTACCGGCATCTGGCTCTCTGCTCAGTAGGGAACCTGCTTTTCCTTCTCCCTCTGCCCTTCCCTCCTGTTGTGCTCTCTCTGTCTCTCTCACTCAATAAAATAAAATAAAATAATAAAATAAAATAGCCTCAGCTTACTAATAGCTTTTTTGAGGGAGAAATTATAGACTGCCCATTTCATTTTTTAAAATAGGTATTAGGTGGGTTTTTTTTGTTTTTGTTTTTTGTAAGTTACTTTTGGTAATTGACATTGACAAATTTGCAATGTCCTGGCAAAAAGTTGTCTTCAGAATTTGTTACTATTTGTAAAATATCTGTTGCATTTATGGCCATATTCTTCCTTTCCTTTCTATATTAATGTTTATTTGTACCAACTCTTAATAATACCTACCACATGGGATTTCTGTGAGGATTAAATAAATTAAAGTAATGTAAAGTGTCCACATCAACCTTGCTAGAGGTTATTAGTCTTTTTAAGAAACATTCTATTACTTTTGTGATTATATATACATTTTTTATTTCATTATTGTCTGCCCTTGTCTCTTTTATTTCCTTATCTCTGCCTTCTTACATATAATGTTTTTCTTTTAATAGCTCCTGTAGCTAATTTGTTTTTAATACCTCTTGTATTTAGAATAATTGCATTTGTCTAAAATTTCTATCTAACCAATACTTTAGCTCTATCTATTGGGTTTGATATGTAATATTTCTATGGTATTCATTGTAAATATTTTGTAATTTTAATTTTTAATCTTTAACTTAATGAATTTAGATTATTATAGTAATTCAAATCTATGATATGATTTTTAAAAACTCACATCACATTTTAGACTGTTGAATTTGGAATTATCTCCAACATTTTGTGCTTTCCATTTATTATGCTTTTCCTTTGCTGATTTTTCTCCTATTTGCCTTCTGTTAGATTGATCAATTTGTTTTATTACTGGCTTATTGCCTTTACAAATATTAACATATATATTCAAATACATTTTTTCTATCAGAGTCTAAAGTTTTCATTACTTCTATTCCCCTGCATGAGAAATAACATTTAGTAAGTTTAACTCTTCATTGTCTAGAATTTACTTTTAGAATTCTAGATTTGCACATATTTTGACCTAAAAAATAATTTTTATGGCAAATATTTTGTTAATGTTTGTGGTATTTTTCTTTCTGGTTTAACTTTTATTCTTGCTAAATTGTACCCATTAATAGTTTCTCCAATAAGGTCCTATGGGTAGTAAATTCTGCTATGTGTTGAATATCTGAAAATATCTTCACTTCTCTTTCCTTTGAGTGGTATTTCAGCTTAATCTAGAATGTGAAATTGGAAGTTATTTTCCTTCAGTACTTAGAAGATTTTATTCTGTCTTCTATCTTTTATTCTTGCTGATGAGATCACTGTTCTAGGTCTGTCATTCCTTTGTAGGTAATATTTTTATTTTTCTCAAAGGGTATAAGATTATTTGTTCTTGGTATTTTTCAACTTCACTAGGATGTGTTCTTGGAGTAATTATTTTCATTATTCTGGCTTGGTTTTATATGTACATTTTTCGTCTTTCTTCAAAGGTGGAAAAATTCTCAGCCACATTAAATAGATACTGTCTCTCTGTCATCTCGTCTATTCTCAACTTTGGGAAAATTAGGAGACCTCAATTTATCGATGTCTTATTGTATCTTTCATGTTCATTTCTTTCTCTGTTGTGCTTATACTGTTTTTTTTTTTTTTTTTAAATCTCCCAAGGTTGTATTCTAAAATAATTCCTCAGATTTAGATTCCAATTTAGTCTTTCTTTCTCTTTCTTTCTTTCTTGTCCTTCTTTTTCTCCTTCTTTCTTCCTCCCTCTCTCCCTCCCTTGATTCCTTCCTCCCTCCATCCTTCTTTCTTTCTTTTTCTTTTTCTCTTTCTTTCCTTGTTTCTTTCTCTCTCTCTCTCTCTTTCTTTCAAAGGTTTTATTTACTTGAGATAGAGAGAGAGAGAGAGCACAAGTCGGGGAAAGTGTAGAGGCAGAGGGAGAGGGACAAGCAGATTCCCTGCTAAGCAGAGAGCCCAAGGTGGGGCCTGGTCACAGAACTTTGAGATCATGACCTGAGTTGAAGTCAGGCACTCAACCCACTGAGCCACCCAGGCACACCAGGAATTCTCTTTTTAATTGTCCCTCCATTCTAGAGTATTATTTTGTTCATGGAATTTTTAAGAAATGTTAATAAGCATATTTTAATTGCAAATTTCCACAACCAGTTCTTTTATATATTTTATATATTACTAAATATATAAATAATACATAAAATATTTTATATACTACTAAATATATAAAAAAAAGAATTTATTCTTTTCCCCCATTTATTCATAATTCATGATTTGTTTCATAATGTATTTTTAAAAATATGTTTACTCTTTTTTCTTTTTATCTCATTTACAATCATTAAAAACTTTTTACTACTAGTTAATCCACCTCCTTATTACCGAGTTTGTAGATTGTTACATAGTATTAGCTTTCTATACATTCCTGTATATTATGTCATGCAGACCCTTCTTAGTAAGAATTGTTTCTAATTATTTATCATTCTGTTTTCTTTTTCTCCCTCTTTCTTTAGTCATTCTTACTTAATTGGTTATTTTCTGGTTGCCCACCCTGACCCCCATTTCACAGGGACAGAATTTGGACTAACAGTGACAGCAAATATAAATGATCCTGGAGCTATCACAGACCCAGCTGTTTACCTGATGCTTGGTTAGCTCTATTACAGGTTATTGGATATGTGTGTGTCTCTTCCTCCAACACGGTATGCAGCTCTATATAACCTATAGCCTCAGGTGACTCCTGAAGCTTTTCAGTCTCTCATTAAAGGCTTGATGTCCCTACTCCAGCTCCTCTACCCCTCAAGAGTCAACTTTTAGTGACCTCTGTGTGCTTCAGGGCTTAGAGCCCAGCAAGCCTATAACTTCAGCCCTTTATTTTTCTGAGTTGGTATTCAGTTGCTGGTACAGGGAGATGTTAATCTGTTTTTCACATATTCTATCATTTCTGTGTAGTTTGATTAGATGGGGTAGTTAATAATATGGACTTGCAGTGCTATCTGGACTCCAACACACAAATGAATGGCTAAGATTTATTTCTATAATGGAAACATTTTCTCTTTAAAATATTTGCATGTAAGAAGATTTAGTTTGAAAAATAACAACAGAAATCTTATATCTTGTTCTATATCAGAGAACTGTGAGAAAAGAAAGAACAACCACTAAATAAGAACAAAACAAAACAAAACAAAAAACTTGACAAATCAGAGTTTAGGTAATTAGAACTTTTTGATAAAGTTTCTGTGTTGGGGTATATATCAGACATCCCTCTTCCCAAAGGTTAGGGATTCTGAACAAAGAGTAATATCAGAAAGATAAAATAATAGTAATGTTGAGTACTTACTATGTATTAGATCCTTGTAGATAGGTGGTCTTAGTTCTCAAAATTACCCTATGAATATATTATTATCCTCATGATATTGTGAAGAAACCAACTGAGGCCCAGACCATATAATCAGTCCAGGCTGAGCCAGTGGAGGATTTCCTAAATCTGAGCCTAATCTGTGCCTAAATTTCTGTCAAGTTATCTTCCCACATGGAAAATGGGATTCCTCACAAATTACTGCATAAGAGTGAAAAGAGGAGAAATGAGTTGGGGGAAACTAGAGGGGGAGACAAACCATGAGAACCTGTGGACTCTGAGAAACAAACTGAGGGTTTTGGAGGGGAGGGGAATGGGGCTTGGGTGAGCCTGGTGGTGGGTATTAAGGAGGGCATGGAGCATGGATCACTGGGTGAGGTGCATAAACAATGAATTTTGGACCACAAAAAAGAAATAAAATTAAATTAATTAAAAAATTATTTAGGCTGAAGTGTCTTTACTCCTTCACTATAGCTAATCCTCCCATATTTTCCAGTAATAACTTTTTCTATTCAACACTTTCCCCTCCTATTTCTCATATTATTGAGAACACATGCATTAACCTGAAGGAAACAGTATTCGTTGCCTGGTAAATTTGAAGTTTCAAGAAAAAAAAAACAAAAAGAAATCCAGAGGCAGAGGTGAGACCAAAAGCTTCAATTTCCTTTAATCACACTGCTGATTCTTTTTAGGCCCTTTAGCAGATGGGCTTGGGTTTATTTGGGGGATTGTTGAAATCCCTAAAAGATGGGTGCCATCAGGGTAGAGTTATCCACAGGACAAAGCTTAGAGAAAAACAAATGTCTTACTTCCTAGGAACTGAAAACGTCAACAGGATAAGCTTAAAAATCAATCTGCTAGTTCACAGAAAGGATCGGAAAAAGTGTAAAGTGATCGCAGATGCTCAATTTTGGGAGTAGACGTGGTGTGGTTTAAAGGAAGAAGTTCTACTAACCATCAAAATCCGGTTTTTCCCTAGATCAAGGAAGCAGTTCTTTTGGGGAGGCAGGGCTACAATGTATCTCTCAAGGAAAAACTGAGAACCATTCCCTTGTCTGGCACTGGGGTAAAAAGATCACCTACTAGTAATAACAATAATGAATATATATGGAGTGTTTGCCATGTGTCAGACAGTGTTCTTAGCTGTTTATGTGACATGATCTCATTTAAACCTCATAGTATTCCAGGTAAGTATTATTATTCTCATTTTGTGGATATACAAGTAATGTTTAGGAAAGCTAGTAAATGAAAGAGTCTGAACTTCAAATCCTGTCATTAACATCTGGGCTTTTTGAGTTATCATGGTAGCCCTAGATTAAAGTTTCTCACCTGAATACTTTTCATATTTTGGGGCAGATAATTCTATATTGTGGAAGGTTGTTCTGTGTTTTACAGGGCATTTATCACCATCTTTGTCTTTTACCTCATAGGTGCCAGTAGTAACTCCACAGTTGTAACAAGCAAAAATGTTCCCAAATATTGCTAAATATCCCTTGGGTAGCTAAATTACCCCCAGCTGAGAAATGCTGTCCTGTATCATTCCATTGCAAGAAAAGAGCAGAAGAAGATAAAGATTGAACCTGCCCAGAATTATTGGCAGGTTTGAGGCTTGCATATATTATACACTCTGCTTGGCTTAGAATGTAAAGTTCTTCAGTCATATCTAACAAGAATCCACAAGCTCTTGTTACAGGCACTCAAAAGAAAGCAACTTTGCACCAAGAATATTTGGTAGGTTGGTTGGAGAGGTCACATTTATAAAGAGCCAGGCTTTTTACTCAGTATGTTGAGAGAAATAATATGTTTTAGTAGTAAAAGAACAGGCTTTGGAGTTTGATAAATTAAGCTTGAATATATGTAAATTTTTTAAGTCTTATTTGAATGGTCTTGGGAAAAATTACTTACACCTGCCAAGATTCCATTTTTTCATCTATAACAGTGGAAATTTTTACTCTTCCCACAAGGTTTTTGGAGGCTTACATGTAAACATGTGTGTATATGATATAGAGAACAGTGCATTATAACAACTGTCATAAGTGATGCCAAATTAATGGGTAAGAATTGTTCCATCTATGGTTAAAAAAGATTCATAATCAAGAACATATATAAACTTTCTTCTGCATGTCCTGATTCCAAAGATGAATACTGATATTCTCATTAGAAAGTATGCTAACACAACCCAACTAACAAATTCCAAACCAGAGCTGCTATTGTATATAAGGAAAATTGGCCTAGTTCTTCTATGTGACAAATGATTCTGTGAGCAGAGTTCACAAGGAACAATTTATGAGTTTGAGAACAATAAGCAATAATGTGGTGTCACCAAGAATTTGGAAAATGGGCATCAAGGTGAGCTTTTGAGAGTTAAAGTGTAAGATCACAGACCATAGTTGGGCAAAATCATTTTATAGACCAAATCACCATCAGAACAGAAAGACAAAAATATAACCAGACTGAATATATCAGCCAGTCTAGAGAAATAAAGTGTCATGCATTCAGGAAGTGGGGTGGGAATTTGGGGGCCACAAGAAGCACAGAAGAAGGAAAATCATTTTGGTAGTGCCATCTAAGTCTGTCCTGTGGATAGGCACCAGCAAACACCAGGAATTTTGGATATATTAGCAAGACTCTCTCTAGAGAGGGTTGTATAAGTTTATCTTAGCATAATTCCATCAACATATTTCATTAATTCAACAAATATTTAGTTCTTAATATGTGTCAGACACTCTTCAATAGACAAGAAAATATACCATTGAAAATTAAAAATAAGTCTCTGCTTTCAGAATTCACATTCTAGTGTGAAAGATAGACATTTGGGGAAAAAAGAGCAAATAAATATATCATGTGGTGAAATGCACTAAGGGAAAAGTAAAGGAATAGAAAGAAGAGTGTGTTTTGGTGAGTAATCAGCAAT
Organism: Enhydra lutris kenyoni; assembly: GCF_002288905.1. Classification (NCBI taxonomy): domain Eukaryota; kingdom Metazoa; phylum Chordata; class Mammalia; order Carnivora; family Mustelidae; genus Enhydra; species Enhydra lutris. The sequence goes on from NW_019154087.1 coordinate 65,061,558, forward strand.
GCCCTCTTTGAAGAAGTGCATCCAAGTGGAATACTTGAAATAAGAAAGTGAAGCAGGATATTGGAAATGCAAATCTAGGGTTCAGGGGGAGGGTTTGGGCTAGGGATACAAATTTAAGGTCTTCAGTGTAAAGATGATGGTTAAACTATTGGATCAGATGAGATTACCCAGAATAAGTATATAGAAAAGAGACCAGAGCTATAAACCAATCCTAAATTATTACAATATTGATAGACCAGGACACTAGAAAAAAGTATCTGGCCAAAAGGAACTAAAAAATGGAACAACTTCAGCAGCAAAACAAATTATGAAAACAGTGGGTTGAATAAATCCATTGAATGAACTCATTGAATACAGTATGAATTCATGATACCATACTGATATAAAATGATTATGAAATAGATGGGAGAAAATAGGAAGTTAAGCCTGAAAGCAAGTAGCATGTCAACTAATAAATGTAGTTGAAGTTAAAAAGTCACCATTTTGCAACCAGGATAGTAATTGATTAAGGCAAGAATCAACAAATACTAAGGCTAAAAGTTGAAAGTTAATGAAAAGCAGACTATATGTAGATTCTCAAAGTAACTCCTTATGAATTACTTATTAACTGTAAAGGGAAAAATAGTAACTCTACAGGGAGAAACTTGGAAGATATCAGTCTAGCCGAATGATCAGAGAGAATGTAATCAATAATGGAACAAGCCAATAACTGTGTGTCTCCTAATGAGATGTGTTGAAGATGACACAGTTCCATTTCTGTAATATTCCTAAAAAACATGCAAACTTAAATGTAATCATGAGGAAAAATCATTAAATCAATTTGCCTGTATTCTTCATAAAGTAAATGTCGATTATGCTAAGTGAAATAAGTCAAGTAGAGAAAGACAAATATCATATGGTTTCACTCACATGTGGAACATAAGGAATAGCAGGGAGTACCATAAAGGAAGGGAGGGAAAACTGAATGGGAAGAAATCAGAGAGGGAGACAAACCATGGGAGGCTCTGGACTCCGGGAACCAAACTGAGAGTTACAGAAGGCAGGGGTGTGGGGAGATGGGCTAGATGGCTGATGGGTATTAAGGAGTGTGCATGTTGTGACGAGCACTGGGTGTTATATTCAACTGATGAATTGTTAAAGACCACATCAAAAACTAATATATTGGCTAACTGAACATAATAAAAAATTTTTAAAAATAAAAGGACTGAAACGATAATTAAAAAAAAGTCAATGTCATGAAAGACAAATATAGGCTAACAAAGAGTTCCAGATTAAAAGAGGTAAAACAGGTAAATGCAGTCATGGCCCTGGATTGGATCCCAGACCAGAAAAAAAAAAAAATACTATAAAAGGTATTATTGGGAAAACTGGTGAAATTTTATTAATTCCAATGTAGAATACAGAATAATATTGTATCAATATTATAATGCCTGATTTTGATTATTATACTATAATTGTATTAAAATATATCCTAGTTCTGAGGAATTACACAGAGAAGTAAAGAAGTTAATGGACCTGTGGTCTCTGATCTATTCTCAAATGGTTCAGAGGTAAAAAATTAATGAGAGAGAATATAATAAAGTGTGGCAAAATGTTGGAAGTTAGTGAATCTGCTTGAAGGGCATATGGAAATTCTTTGTACTATCCCTACAACTTTTCTGTAAATATAAAACTATTTCAAAATAAAAGTTTAAAAAGTCCTTGAGAATCAACATGATGTTGGAAAATTAAGGGAGTATGGAACCAGAAATGTTATGGCTGGGAAAACGGTGCAGGAATGCTTCAAGGAGGAGGACATCATCAATGTGTTTTACATGGTTTTACACCATTGCAAGATCAAGTCAGATAGACTGAGAATTGACCACTGGATTTGGCAACATGGAGGCCTAACTGGAGTGGGTTCCAGGAAGAATGAGAAGATGGGGAGAGAGCAAGCTGTGACAATTTAGAAACTCCTCTGAAGACTTTGAGGGAGCAGAGAGTAGAGCCATTGGGGCAATAGGTAGATGGAGATACAAAGTCAAGGATATTGTTAAGGACTGGATTCATATGGTATTATTTCCTCTATTTTAACTACACTTGGTCTCATTTCTGCTCTCCAAGAAAACTTCTAATATGTATTTCCTTGAATGTGGGTCTACATGCAAGGGTTTTGAATATTTTGGTTTCATTGCAGAGATCATTCATTGTAAATTAATAAATCGGCATTCCAATTTTATACATGAACTGCTTAATATGATTCTGTCCTTTAAAGGTGGATAAAATAATATTTCTGTCATACACATAGCGATTTGGAGACAAGGAGGGGAATATGTCTAATTTTGCAGAGTTCTTTCAGAACTGTGTTGAAACCTTCAAAGATATAGCAAGTCAGCTACATGAATTATGGAATATTAGAGTCATCTCTACTTGTTCTGCAGTATTGTAAAGACAATTCTCAATGAAAAAAAAAAAAAGCCCTACTACTTACCATAATTACATCTCAGAAATTGTAACTCCCAAACATTTTATCCGTAACAAGTATATATCTGAGGATGAAAGTTAGCCAGTCGTTCTCGCATGGTGGAGAAACAGAGATAATGAATCTCTCCCCATAAAGCCTTTGTGGGACAACCTGCCTCCCATTTTCTTTGGCGGTGCAAATCCAACTTTACCTTAAGGCTAAAACTACTTTTTCAGTGTAGCCATATGGTACTTGCAACATTTTGTAAAACCTTATTGAAAAAGTTTTGGTCAGTAAAAATATCAACAGAAGACTCAGAATTTTGTTTGTTTTATTTAAGAAGGAAAAACTTTTACCACTACCACAGTAAGTTTGTTGTGTGCAATTTTAATGTTCTTGTCCCAGTGGATTATTGATTTTAAGATGAAAAGCATAAGTTATCTAAAAGAAAAGCGTAAGTAAACTTAACAGAATTTTACATAATTTCTACTATTCATTGAGAACTTACCAAGTGCAAAGATGTACTGGAAATGATACCGTTATTTCTCACAAAAAATTTCATGGTTTAGGTTGTTATTATAATCATATTATAAGACATGAGGCAATTGTAGCTTAATTTAAAGTACCCAAAGCAGGATTTGAATTGATGGGCTGGCTCCAAATCCTCTGCTTTTTCCACTGTGTGCATTTTTTCATAATAATTTGCCTATCCACAGCCTTATCTAATCTGATTTACTTCCTTACTCTTGCTTCTTATGAATATCCATTGAGATTTTCATATTCTGGGAAAGAGAGTCTAAGATTCTAATACTTAAATTTTCAAAAAGGTCTTTGAGCCTGAATCTGAGGAAATTTGAGGACAAAATAATTGAAAGTGTTCACTTAGAGGAATATACTGAAAAGGAAATCAAAAGTAAGATAAAAGAGCCATGTGGAGTGATATCTTCCACTGACCACTTGCCTTCTCAGCGATATTGAATTAATAGGGCTACACTGCAGGTACAGATTGTTGGACATTATTTGCAGCATCTACCTGGTTTTCAGGAAACAGTCTATAATTAGGAAGTATTAGCATTCTGTACTCCATAGCCAGCACATCAAATCCTAATGTACATTTTCAATAGGGAAAATAATAGCTAGAAATATAGTTACTAAAAATGGATAGTGGCCTAGAATAATATTCATTTTCCCCCTTGTTAATAGTATCTAAGCTCCATAGTCACAGTATATTAACTCATGCATTTTCAGCTTTTCTACTGGGGCTAACAAAGGCTCAACAGATTCTCTGCTTCAATTAACAAATGTTTATATTTATAAAAAGGAAATATTTAAAAACTTTATCTTACAATTAACTCTTACTGGGAGGAAACAAAATCATTTGCAGATTCCTTTAACCAATGCTTTTTACTCAACAGATATTTTCTTTTTTTTTTTTTTTTAAGATCTTATTTATTTATTTGACAGACAGAGATCACAAGTAGGCAGAGAGGCAGGCAGAGAGAGAGGAGGAAGCAGGCTCCCTAATGAGCAGAGAACCTTATGCGGGGCTCGATTCCAGGCCCCTGGGATCATGACCTGAGCTGAAGGCAGAGGTTTTAACCCACTGAGCCACCCAAGCACCCCACAACAGATATTTTCTAATGTAGAGTTATCAGAAAGTATAATGGTGATTAAATAAAAGAAAATGATTTATTTATAACTGGACTAAGGAAAATTCAACTAGAATGAAAAGGAATTTTATATTACTGTTGGTATTTGATCAAATCTGTTTCTACCTGAATTTAAATGACAAAATGAGGTCAAATCTTATAAATGAGGTTTTTATACAAGGGCGCAATATAGATTAAATTAAAACAAAACTATTTCTTTATGACTTCTAAGGTACAAATAATATAGATTAAAGCAGAGTGTTTTGGACTATTTTCTAAACTATCATTATATGTTCAGTGTTTTATTTACTTATTTATTTAAGATATTTTTCTATTTTAATTTTTGTTAAGTTGAACCATGTGTAATTGCCATTTTCATAGGCCAAAACTGATAAATATCAGCAATTTCAAAATAATATTTTTCAAAACAATATATATACATTCTTTTACATAGAACTACAGTCTGTTTAGTCCTTGGGACTACTCCTGCTGCATCCCTGGTTCCAGCTTCCCAGAGGCAACCACTTTCAGATTTTAAACTGTTTTTTCCACGTGCTTTAAAAAAAAATTTAATTCCAGTGTGGTTAACATAAAGTGTTACATTAGTTTCAGGTGTATAATATAGTGACTCAACAGTTTCATATATTACTCAGTGCTCATCAAGGTAAGTGTACTCTTTTTTTTTTTTTTTTTTTTAGTTTCAAGCTTTTATTTAAATTCCAGTTAGTTATCACATAGTGTAACATTACTTTCATGAACAGAACTTAGTGGTTCATCACTTATATATAACACCCAGTGTTCATCACAACAGGTGCCCTCCTTAATCCCCAACCTCCATTTAGCCCATCTCCCCACCCACCTCTCATTTAGTGACCCTCAGTTTGTTTTCTATAGTTAAGAGTCTATTTCTTGGTTTCTCTCTCTCTCTCTTTCCTCCTTTATTGTTTTATTTTATTTATTGTATTTCACATATGAGTGAAATCATGGTGTTTGTCTTTCTCTGATTAGCTTATTTCACTTAGCATTATCCTCCCTAGGTCTACCCATGTTGTTGCAAATGTCAAGATTTTATTCTTTTTTATGGTTGAATAATATTATATTGTGTGTGTGTGTGTTTATACATCTTCATATTCCTCAGTGGATGGATAGGCACTTGGGCTGCCTCCATAATTTACCTATTTTTATTTTTTTTTAAAGATTTTATTTATTTTGTTGACAGAGATCACAAGTAGGCAGAAAAGCAGGCAGAGAGAGAGAGAGAAGCAGGCTCCCTGCTGAGCAGAGAGCCTGATGCGGGGCTCGATCCCAGGACCCTGAAATCATGACCTGAGCCAAAAGCAGAGGCTTTAACCCACTGAGCCACCCAGGCGCCCCCATAATTTACCGATTTTAAATAATGCTGCAATAAACATGGGGTTGCATATTTCCCTTTGAATTAGTGCTTTTGTATTCTTTGGGTAAATATCCAATAGTTTGGCTCCTGGATCACAGGGTAGTTCTATTTTTAAGTTTTTGAGGAACCTCCATACTGTTTTCCACAGTGGCTGCACCAGTTTGCATTTCTACCAACAGTGCAAAAGGGTTCCTTTTTTTCCACATCCTCACCATGACTTGTTTCCTGAGTTTTTATTTTAGCCATTCTGACAGGTGGAGGTAATATCTCATTGTGGTTTTGATTTGCAGTTCCCTCATGATGAGTGATGTTGAGCATCATTTCATATGTCTGTTGCCTATCTGTATGTCTTCTTTGGAAAAATGTCTGCCTATTGTTTGGTGTTTATTTATTTATTTTAATTTATTTTCAGTGTAACAGTATTCATTGTTTTTGTTTGGTGTTTTAAATAGTATCTTAGTCATCTGAAAGTATTAATGTATCCTTTAAAGATGACTAGCTTACATTCAGGAAAAGCTTGTACACTGAAAATAGGAAATTTAGAATGGCATAAGATATAAAATCTAAGGAGTCTACCCAATTTCATATTTTTCTGTAACTACTTTGTTCAATCTGAAATTATTACTATAACTTTATCATTGTACTTAATATAAATGCAACTCTTTGAGGAACTAAAAAATGTATGGTGTAAGTGGACTGAGTAGTCTCTTATTGGAAAGATTAAGCTCAATTTAACACATAGTTATTAAGCAATTAAACATGTGGATGTGCCATCCACAGTTGTAGGCATCTGAAATGCACAAGTAAGACAAAGACAGTGCTCCTTACTATTGTAGAGCTTATGTTACAATAGGTGGAAACACATAATGTAAAACTATACCTAAAAATGAACTTTTGGGTGTTAAAAAGTAGTATGTACTATAGACCAAAATAAAAGTGTAGCCCATAAGGTAGATTGTGGTGGGGATAGGGTTCACTTGGGTGATCACATAGGCCTCATTTAGAAGGTGACAGTAAGCATAATTGAAAAAGGTTTAAAAAGGTAAGACGTTTCTACAGCTATTTAGGTAGAAGGAACAGGTAATTCAAAGGCCTGAGGCCAGGAGCATGATACCATAGGTGGGTATGTTGAGGAGGCCTGCAGGTCTTGATCGGAATGAGAGAGGGAACAGTAGGTGATGGGAGATGGAGGCAGAATCATGGAAGGGTCAATGAGAATTCAACCCTTTCCTCCTAGTGAAAGTGAAGCCATTATAGGACATTGAGCAGAATAGTGACATGACATGAGTCACATTTTAAGGGGATCACTGTGGGAGCTGTGTGGAGCATGGACTTTATTATTTTTTTTAAAGATTTTATTTATTTATTTGACAAACAGAGATCACAAGTAGGCAAAGAAGCAGGCAGAGAGAGAGAGGGGAAGCAGGCTCCCTGCTGAATGGAGAACCCGATGTGGGGCTTGATCCCAGACCCTGGGATCATGACCTGAGCCAAAAGCAGAACCTTTAACCCACTGAGCCACTCAGGTGCCCAAGGAGCATGGACTTTAGCGAGATAAGGGCAGAGGCAGTGAGACAAGGTGGGAAGCTGCTGCATCTTTCATATGAGAGGCTACAGTAGTAGCATGGAGTGGTAAAAGTCATCAGATTCTAATAGACTTATTCATGAGAACTGCATTGCTCTGTGAAGGATAATATAGTGGGAGATTATAATTTTGTGAAAACATGAACTAATGAAAAAAGACAATATAACTAATGATAAAACACGAAATGACACTTTTTGGGGGGGGTGTGGGGAGTAAGTAAACAAACATTTAATGTCCACTGGACACACTGCTCAGCTGTGTCGTTAACCAGACGAATGATTTTGGGCAAATTTTTTAGACTTCTTTGGGCCTCCTTTTCTCTCCATCTAAAATATTGGGCTTAGATCTAAGGCTACCAAGTTTTGTCACTGATTCTCTTAGGTGATGGCTCATCACAGTTACTAATAAAAGGACTTTCAGTGAATGATTGGTGGAACAAGCTACATTCTGTCCTACTGCTGTTGGCCCTGAGACTAACTGATATTTGTTTTTATCATTTTTCTCCCTCACCACCCATTTTATTTTCTCTTATCCATGGCTAGCTTTTCTGATATTCTGTCTGATTTGCCTAGTAGAATAAGCAAAATCTTTAGGGGTTCTGAGCTCATGATTAAAGCTCTGGGGGTCAGGAATGCTTCAATTCCATGGGAATGGGGGGTGGGTGGGTGGGCACAAGAGTACTAAAAGTACTTAAAGGGTCACAGTGAATGGATTTCCCAGGCTGTAGATATACTTCCCAGATATACCACTTTCTGTACACATTATATTTTAGCAGTAATTACATGGTAATTAGAATGAATGCCACTGGCAGTCCAGTAACTTCCTTCTTTACTAGCTTAGTCTATTGGCATGAGAAGCCCAAAATGATTTAATAAAGTCCTTAATGTGTCACCTGTGGAAATATCCTCCTTCTGAGAATGAGACCCACTCTCTGCTAGTGGGTCATGGAGACTGATGATGACAAGAGTTGCTCTTATTTCCACCCTCTGTTTCTCAGACCATATGCTATGTCTTTCAAAGACACAGTACCATAAATTGGCTACATAAAACAGAGGCCACATATTGGACAGGACCCCAACTTTCCAGGATGTTATCTGTAGGCGGGTATTTTAGCTGTGCCTTTAAGAGATGATTTCAATGTTTTTGTATTTGGCTGTTTTAGAATGATGTGGTCATGGTAGGAATAAAGCATCCCACAGTCATCTTCCACTATTACATATTATTTCCCACAAAACTGGTATAAGAATATGTTTCATAGTTTTCTTTGATGATAAATCAGATACTTCATGAAAACTTATAGAACTGGCTAAGACAGTGGAGGTAAGAAAGATAACCTCATACTCAGAAACTAAGTTAACTTTAATCTTAATCTCTATCCCTTCTAAGAAGGAAGTTGTTCAAAGTAGTCAACTTTCTACCAAGTGATTCTTTGATTTCTTTGAGGGATATAGCATATTGAGGGTCACTGACAGATGGAGTATTCAGCTGCTCAGTAACTAGGTTAGCTTCAGCAAAGAACAGTCCATGCTACTGGGTCTATTCATAGCGTCCAGTTCAGCCACTATGGCTACTCTGCTCATAGATCCATTGAGCAAACACTGAAATGGCCAACAGCAGAGACTGGCTGACTTCCATAGGAAAGTCAGTCTGCCCACCTGGTTGCTTACTGCCTTTTCTTCAGAAAAGTTTGGCAGGCGTTGCTGTTAAATGAAAAGATCTGGAGATTCTGTGTATGTATATGTATGTATGCATGAACCCCTAGGTTCATTTGCACACTTCTTCCTTAAAGTTCTTTGTCTCGAATTTTCCAATCTTTCTCCTCACAGTCCTTCTGAGGAAGCACCAACCAAGGCATTCGCTGTAGCCCAAGCATATCCACGACTCACAAAGCTGATGACCGGGTGTACTTCTTGAAGCTCTGCCCACTGGAATACTGTCTCTCACCATTGTTATTCAGGACCACTGCTGAGTAGGGCTATATGTAGTGCATTTATGGTCCAATTTTGGTTCTCACAGGCATAGTAAGCCAAACCATCTGTGAAACAAACTTTTTTTTTTTCCCCCCTTCTCTTCCATCAGCTGGTTGTGAGGAATCCTCAACAAGGCTGTGAGTGTGAGATAAGAGAAAGAGAGTTAGGTGCAAATGAGTTAGGTGACATGATAGAGTGGGCACCTGTTCACATAACTGAATTTTATCTTCCCTCTGTGCTTAAATCCAATCCCAAATATGATGTTTCCATTGCATGACATGTTGCTGCTGGGCCCATCAACCTGAGAGGTCTGGCTTTTTTGGGAGATTCCAATTCCATAGTCACTCTACTAAGGCATAATACATGTTAAGTCACTTTTTAAACATTGAATAGTTCTTCTGTATAGGCAATATGGATTTGTTCCAGAAATGTTGAGGGGTGCATTGTGACTTTGCGATCAGGGCTTGCTAGCAGATCCACATGGCTTCCTTAACCACCATGGATACTCCCTGTAATAATGTGGAATCTTCTGTGTCTTGTGGCCAAGGAGAAGGGCTGTATGTATTGCAGTCTGTATCTGCTACAGAACCTTCTTTTGCTATGGGCCCCACACAGATTATCAAGCTTCCAAATCACTTGAAAAATGGGCCAGGGCAACATTTCCAAGTCCCAAGTATTTTATGAGCTATATCCAAAACCACATCCTGCACAGCAACTACATTGGTGACTACCATTTAGTTATGTTTTTAGCCATTGGCTATTTGCCATGATCTACCTGGTTTTTCAAAGCACCAAACTGTTGAATTCAATGGGGATATGTTGGGGACCACTACTTCCGCATTATTTAAAGTCTTTGAAGGAGGCAATGATCTCTGGAACTTCATGGAAGATGTGTTTTGCTTTTCATTTTTGATTTCACCTGGGTCTGGGGCTGTTTCCGGGATTTTCACCCGGCTGCTTTTCTAGCTGATGCTATGGTTCTTAATTTACAGATTAGGGAATCAGTGTGAGGGTTCTGGAAGCTGTTAATTATATCCATCCTGATTATGCACTCAGATGCCAGGCAAATAAACCCTGAGCAGGTTCATGGACTCCATTTTTCACCAGGCCTCCTACACCCAGCTCTAATAAGGAGTCCTGAGGATCTTTTGAATCCTCTTGTACCAGTGTTAGCTCATACACTTTATTCAACAATCCTTGAAATATATAGATATAATTCCTCTGGTGAATGTCTGTATGTCTTTTTGTGGGGGGTGGAGGAGTACTGGAGAATAGGCATTGCATATATTCATTCTGGCATTGCAGCATCATTCCTGAAGGAGACCCTGCCTCCTCTTCAGTCAAAGTTCGTTGGGTCTGATTCATGTCTGGTGGCTGGTAAGATGGTTTTTCTCTTGGCTGACAGAGACTTTCCTCACCTGCTCTTGATCCATCTTGGATTTGAAGGTTAAGCAACCTCTTTGTTAGAGGTCTCTCACCTCCAAAACATCATGGTCTGTTTGCCATAACTATAGGTATTCCTGTGCATTATGGCAACTATATCCACTTTGCCTCCAAAAATTAAATAATATTACTTGACCTCCATTATCACAGAGTCCTGTGATAATGGGCATCTTAAGGACAAGTTACTTAGCTGTCCTACAAACCAAACTTCCATTGGATTTTTTAATGGAACTCATGCCCCCCCCACTTTAACCTATACCTTATCATTTGATTCAAGGGATATACCCTTCGGTTCTCCTATGGAAAACAGTCATCTCTGTCTTATAGGATAAGTCCACTGTAGCATATATTCCTCTTTGAGCCTTTTGGCCCCTTCCTCTATACTCTGGCAGAGCAGTTCTGGTAACATAACCTCAATTACCATCATCTGTTCTGTGCTTGGAAGAATCAACTCATCAGTCTGTTAGAATTAGCCGTAAGTGACCTTGCCTGGTCATTAAATCTTGAGTCATGACGGAGTGCCCCACAACAGTGAACTCTCTCTTATTCAACTTTTATTCTGGCCATCACTCACAATATCTGTTCTCAGGCATAGTCTCCTGTTTTTTTTTCCAGTATGTTTCAGCCAGATCCCAAAGCTATTTCAGTAATAATCCTTTTCCTCCCATAGCAAGGATTCCTGCCCCCCCTACCCCCGCCGCCCCACCACATCTTGATCATGGTGAGCCTTAATTCTAGCTATTGGTCCAGAAGTACTGAGGAGAGGGGGGTAGATTTTCAGGGGGGCATACATCATCTTGTGAGGCAACTCCATCAGGTAAGACATTTACATGTTCTTTAAGGAAAGGAGACAGGTGTTCTCTAGCAAGGGGATGGGGTCCTTTTCTGCCAGTATAGTGACTTAAAAGTCTGCAGGTTCTCAGGCATACTCATTCAAATGTTCTGATTTCAACAACCTTACCAGGAACTCTAGTTCTGACTTTGACATGGGAAACTGGTCAGGGCTGGGGTTTCAATCTATTGTACTTAGTAACAGTCCACCTACTTTATTTTTAAAAAATTTTTTAAAGATTTTATTTATTTATTTGAGAGAGAGAGAGAGAGTGAGAGAGAGCATGAGAGGGGAGAAGGTCAGAAGGAGAAGCAGATTCCCCGCAGAGCTGGGAGCCCAAGGCTGGACTTGATCCCGGGACTCTGGGATCATGCCCTGAGCCGAAGGCAGTGGCTTAATCAACTGAGCCACCCAGGCACCCAGTCCACCTGCTTTAAACTTCTTATAATTACCAAGGACTCCCTATCTGTTAAGATTAGAGGCATTGCATAAGCCAGTGCCTTCCCTTCTGTCTGTATCCATCCCAATTCACCTCATATGAGAGCCCAGTGATTAAGGAATGGCAACAATATGAGGAATTATACCCATTCATGACCAGCAAGGGTATCGTTAATTGCCATCTGATTAATAAATGACTGAGCTTCAGAATGCCATGTTGAAAGATGGCTTTCTGAGACAAATTCTTTTACCAGCTATCTTAGTTTTAGTTCCTTCAGAAGCAGACCTTGAGCAAAGAATTGAGTGCAAGGAGTTAATTTTTCAGGTGATTTCAGAAAACGCAAGTGGAGGAGGGATGAAGTGAAGCAGAGAGGGAAGCAGTGAAGGGTGAGTTAGTGAGAATGTTGTTACCATGGATGGCCAGGCCTTCATTCCACTGGGGAACTCTGGGACAGTATGTAGAACTCACCTCAGACAGCGAAAAAGGCACAAGCCGACTGGGGCATTTATCCACCAGTTTCTTATATATCATCAGATGACAGACTTTTTGGGTGTATGTTACCTCTTTGACACCTTGAAGTTGCCTGCATATAGGCCCAGGGCCAGAGTTCGAGGAACCTCTCAGGGAGAGAGTTACAGGTCTCTAATAATTACTATTATTGAGGCACTTCTGTGTCTTGGCTTCCGTGATCACACACTCTACTGGCTTGAGATACTACTGACTTTCAAGTTTATTCTTCTAACTTAGACTTCTCTCATGCTCCTTAGACCCTTTGCCTGTTAGAAATTATTACTCAGAGGGCTCCCATGCATCTGAAATTCAGCATATTCAAGACCAACTCCCACATCTCCACTTTCTAAAATGGTTTCTCTTTCTGGATTCCCTGAATATATGATTGGTACCTTCCTACTGGTTGCCTAAATCAGAAAATCTGGGTTAGCCTACCCTTGCCCCTTTCACTTTCTCTTTCTCCACATTCACCCCTCAGAAATGCGATTTTGTCCTCTAAACATCTTTTACATTTGTCTTTTCCCTCCACCTACACTGCCTTAGTGCAGACCATCATTATTCTTACCTGAATTACTGTTACAAAAGCCTAACTGATCTCTCTGCTTTCCCCTCAGTCCATTCTCCACAGTGCAGTCCCTGTAATATTTCCAAGGATAAGTTTGATAAATTGTTCCTATACTTTAAACTCTAAATATTTCCTCATTGATATTAAAATGAAGACCGATCCCATTAAGGTAGTGATCCAGGTCTTTTAGATCTGGCCCCTGCTTCTCCTTATCCTCAATTCTTGTCACTTCCATTCTTAAAGGCTAGACTCCAACATGCTAATCTTTCTTCAGATCCTTCCTCTTCTCCTGGATCTTCACACATGGCTTCTCTGCCTGTAATACTCCTTTTCCACTCTCCACTCTTCCTTAACTTTGTAATTGCTTATAATTCTTTAGGTCCCAAATTAGACATTTCCTCCTGGAGGTCTTTACTCCTTGGTTGCCTTGAGTAGATTGCTTGGCCAGTGATGTGCTCCTACTAGTAATTTTCACCTCCTTGTCAGAATTTATTATATTTCATTGCAATTATTTTTAACTGATTTCCTCTTAAGCTATACCGTATGATCTTTGGGAACAACAGTCGTATCTTTCTTATGCACTTTTAAATTTTCAACAACTAACCATAATTTCTGGTATATATTAAGTTCTTAATAAATGTCTGCTTATAGACAGATTATTTATTACTTTTAGCTTTTTAAAACATACTGTACTTCATAGATATTTTACTTGATCATCTCTGTTTCTTCAGTGCCTAGTAAAGTGCTTGGTAAGTAGAGGCATTTGCTAACTGTTAGTTAACTTAAGAAATGAAGATCTTATGATATTGCTTAGTAATAATAACAAGCACATTACTGATACCAGATGAAAATACCTAATGAGAATCACTAGTACAATCATGTTTATGCTCAGGATGTATAAGTCATTTTCAGTTTACTAATGTTATCTCTCTTCATAATTACATATGCAATAGTACCAAGCAAATGTTATTTCTAAACGAATTTAGAATGAAGGAATACTTGTTAAATAGTATCTGTGAATATTCCCCTAGTTATTTTGGGGTAATAAATAATTCACATACTCAAACTTGAAAAAATTGACAAATCCCTATAAAAGTAATGAAAATCATTACCATTCCAAGATTCAGTGGTATATTTTAAGATAAGAATTGAAGAGGCATCCTCAGGGAATTATCTTAGTGGGGAAGCCAAAGAATTTCCCCTGTAAACTTTTCGCTCCACAGAACTAAATGTTAAATAGCTTCATGGTTAGAAAATGTATTCTCCCTCCCACTAGCTAAATATTTCTCTGTGGCTTGGATTATCATTTCCTAAATCTGTTATGACACGCTCCTTCAGACTGCAGCTCAAAGATGCTTCTGCTTCTTTCCTTCATCCTTGTGAGGAGTGTCTAATAACTTCTCACCAAATCCTCATGTCTTTGTTTTGCATCCTGGAAAACATATGGTCTATTTTATCCAAATAGAGTTACTTTCAGGCAATTGGAAGACCAGGATATCCTGTTTTAAATTGGGGTTATCTGGAGGGAAATGTCACTTTTTGAAAATATCTATTATTTTGTGTCTTGTCATGGAGATATTAATAAAATTTGATAGAATATGGTAATGCAAGTTTGTTCGCTATTCTTCACCATGCTGTGCACCCTGGTCTTTCTCTCTCCAAAAGAAAGAAGTACAAATGACTTTTTGGAAGAGTTCTAAAATAATACTGAACAAAACTATTTCAACATCATGGATAAAGTCTTAAGACTTGGATATTGGGGATTGGAATGGCTGAGAGGAGTCAGCGCTCCTGAACTAGTCATTTAATAAAGTGGGCACATATTGGAAAGGTATATTTTTGACGTTTTGCATAAGGCAAAAATTTAGCAAGTTTGACTGAGCAAGATTGTCTGCTGTAAGTTAGTATAGTTCTTTCATTAACACTAGATTGAATTCTGGACATGATCCAAGCTTGATGGTGATCTACATGAAAACCTGATTTACATTTGTTGAGTTTTCCATACATTTCTGAAAAGCTGCCAGATCTGGTATCAATGGAGTTACTGTATATTAAAAGAAAACACAACCATCTTCCATTGAGTTGGATCATCCTGATTACCTTGATAATTTTGTCTAATTGTATCAGATGCTCTGAGAAAAGCAACAGTATCCTTTTGTATATTGAACTTATTATATTAATTTTCTTCATGCAAACGAATGGAAATGTAGAATTTCTGTGGGGCCCACATGCGGTATTTTCAAATGAGATCACCTTATCTTAAAAGCTGTTTGGAGTAACATACTATAGAGAATGATTTTATATGAAAAAGTAAATGTCAATACGCTGGCAAAAAAATAAATAAAAGGTTTCACATTGTGGTATTTTAAAGAGAGTTTTGGTTTGATTTTAAATTTGTATTTGATTTTAAATTCCTATCACCTGCAGCTTTTTATATTACCATGACTACATTGTTCTTGCATTCAGAGTTCTACTGCCCTCCAAAAGCGCCTGGGCATATATCCAGTTTGTGGATTACCTTGAATTTGGTAAGTTAATATTTTTGGAGAGCTTCAGAGAGTCTAATTCACTTCCTGATGTAATATAATATCAATTGCTAATGAGAGATAATTACTGTTTTAAGCAGCGCTGCGATGTTAGCTTTTTCTTTTCTGTTGCTGTTGTTCTTTTTTTTGGTATGTGTCTTTCAAAATACCTTTTCCTTTTTCATGGTGAAATTGATACGTGTCCACTGATATTCATTAAACTTTAAATTTTACTAATTCATATAGGTGTGAATAATGTAGTCATAGATCAAATTTCCATATGACCATTCATTCCACCTCAAACAAAACATAATGTCATTGTGTTTTTATGCTAATGTAAATTGAGATCTGATAAACTCTTCCTTTTTTTTTTCCATTTTCTTTTTCTAATTTTAACAGCAACACCTGCTCACTTATTCACATATTCACATATCCCTGGCATCGCATTTAATGTGCATATGTTACCGATTATAATTCAGTATGTAATAGGGGAGGAGAAATAGTTGGGTGACAGAGATTGGAGAGATATCTTATAATTTACTAAGGAAGTTATATCAGCACCTCAGCTCCCTTTCTCCAATATAAAACCATCTCTAATGAGCATACTTTTTTTCTTCTAAGATACATCCACTAATTCTTAACAATGCTCAGATAATTCAGTATATGTTATTTTGACAATTTAAAGATATACATGCTAAAGATTTCTATATTCAAATATATAATTAGCTTACCACAGGGAAACTTTTTGTTAGCACATTGATTAGATAGGATTCTAATAGATTTAATTCTTTGATGTCCTCTAAAATCATCTTTTAAACATAAGAGATTCACATTGCCATTTATGTGCTGTATTTAATAAACTTGTCAACTTGAAGATACCAAGTTTAAAATTTTCCTCTATTTCCAAATTTATTCTATAGGAAACTTATTGAGAAAAATATCTCATATCAACAAGGTAGACTAAAACAATCATGTTATTTAATTTCAAGGGAGATAGAAGAATGGATGAATGCTTCAGAACTCTTTCTAGTATCTGAGAATCATGCTTGGTTCAGAATATTTATTTGAATTCAAACAGAACAAAGATGAGATATTTATTTACTCCTAACATTTGTATATGTCAATTGAAGACAATAGCATAATCTACAAAGAAAAATTCTGAGGGAAAAACTATTTCAATTTCTGTATTGTCATATTTTTGACTATAAAGAGGAGATTCATTCCTTTAAATTTCATATCAAAATGATATTTAAGGTCTTAAACAGCTATCCTTTGATCAGATGAAATTCATACCATAATTGCAATAAAAATCAATGACACATTTATTTTGTGTGGGTCTTATGCGGTAGACACATACCCTAAACTTTTTTCCTCACATAATACTTTGGAGTATTACAGCACAATCTAGGACTAGGCACACATAAATTTAGATTTCAGTTGTGTTTACAATTATGTCTATATGACTTTGGAATTACAGTCTATAACTGAATTTCAGTGTAGGTGGTACTAGAGTTCATCTCAGTATGGTTGGAATTCTATTCAAACTTCATTCTGTGTTGTTTAGGCCAATAATGAAAGAGTACCTGAGAGAGGTTTTTGTCCCTTCTGACATCAAATATGTGCTGTTTTCTCAATACCACTTCTTTAAATCTCTAATGCCAACTTGGTGTCCAATAAGTCAGTTCGATTCTGGCACTAATTACATGGAATTAGACCCCATAACCCAAGGTCTCAGTACTTTAAGACTGCCCCTACTTCAGATGCCAGTCACAAGACTTGGGCCACTTCTGACTGGACTGGCTCAGGTTTAATAACTTGACAAAACAGCTTACAGAGCTCAAGAAGGCACTTTGCTTACATTTGCCAGTTAATAAAGAATTATAAAGAATATTAATAAACCAGAGGAAGAGGTACAAAAAGTCATGTCTGGAAGACTCTAGAGCACAGGACCTTGTGGAACGGGGGTGTACCACCAGCCCTGCACATGGATGCATTCACCAACCTCAAAGCCCTCCAAACCCTGTTACATAGGCATTTTTATGGAAATTTCATTAGGTAAGCATGGTTGATTAAATCATTGGTCACTGATGATTATCTCAATCTCCAGCCCTCTCCTGTTTGACGAGGCCAGGGAATAAGGTTGCGAGTACCAAGTTTCTAATCAAGGATTAGTCTTTTGGTAACTAGCACCCATTCTGTAGCTAGTAGAGGCCTGACAAGGGCAGACTCATTACAGCATGAGACAATTCTATTAGCCTTATCATTCAAGAAATTCCAAGGATTTTAGGAGCTGGGAACAAAGGAACAGGGGACAGAGACCACATATCTTTCTATGATATCATAATACCTATTATAAACCAAATGGGTCAATTAGGTAAAAGGGAATTAATTGAAATTACTTTTAGCTTTCTATATGACTATGGTTTTAAGTCACTAATATTGAATATTGATTTTGTATATGACAGACACTGGAATACTTTAAATGCCAAGGCCTCTGGGCATCAGAGAGTTTCTACCCTCCTCAAAATGAGACTAAATTGACAGATGCTTCCTATGTGTCATTATGTCAGTTGACTCCTATGACATTAGCTGTTACCCTCTGATTCCCATAAGGCTTTATGTATCTGGTCCCAAATCTCTCCAGGTCTTGCAGGACTCTTCTGTGTCTCCTGAACCCATCCTTCTGGATTTATCAGCTTTTCTTCATACCTCAATCATTTCTCTGTGTGCTTTCTTCTCCTTATGCCTCACCAAAACCTGCCTTGGTCCTGAGGACCTGGTTTCTGCAGTTGGCATCTCAGGTGATAGCACTTTATGCTCTCCCTGCCCATATCCTTTGCTCACCGAGATGGGGTTTCATTTCCTATTGTTCCTCTTTGCCGCTTGCAAACCATCGCCCCTCCACTCTCATTAACAGTTGTATATTACTCCTCTTCTAGCTATTATTCCTTTTCATATTCAGGTCAACTTATCTTTATTCATTACACACATGAACAAACAGTTGCATTCTTCTCCAGATAAAATTCAGCTAGAATCCTGTGAGGTTTCAACATACTGCCGGGCCTGCTCACTAGACTAGTTTTCACTAGTGAAATTTCCCGTCCACTGATGCCCATCTCTCATTCAAATCATTGCAACTTCTCCTTCTTTCTTCTCTCTTTGCCTACCATGGTCCCCAGTTCTGACAACTCTCTTACTCATACTTTAAATGTCCAGTTCTTCTGATTTAATTTATTTAATTTGAGAATTTATTAAAGTTGCACAACAGTTATACCTTCTACTTAGATCACACCATCCATGCATGAAGTTGCAGGAGAGATATGTTTCTTTTGCTAAGTACATATTCGTCTGATATTAATGTCATGGCCCTTGCTTTTTTTGTGCTTATATTTGCCTATAATATTTTAGACCCTCATAAAGTGCTCTCAGGCTCACTGTGATCACCCTAAGATTCTACCTATACGTATATATTGTTTGGAGAACACAAGAAAGATAAATTTTTAAAAGACTCAATACTTAGCCTTGTCCCTCAAAGTGTTTAGTGAATTTAATATGAGAACAACATATATTACTCTTTTAGTACTTTAAAAAGTGAGATTGGGGCGCCTGGGTGTCTCAGTGGTTTAAAGCTTCTGCTTTCAGCTCAGGTCATGATCCCGGGGTCCTGGGATCGAGCCCCACATGGGGCTTTCTGCTCAGCGGGGAGCCTGCTTCCTCCTCTCTGTCTGCCTGCCTCTCTGCCTACTTGTGATCTCTGTCTGTCAAATAAATAAATAAAATCTTTTAAAAAAAAGAGATTATATTGTGATAATCTTCTATGCTTCTTTCTCAGAAGCAATTTACTCTAAGAAAAACAAGGTCCAAGGCTGAATCTCTTCTGTTTTTCATGCCTGAGTACAACTCAGGAACTAAAAAGAAATCCCTGGTTAAAATAAATTATCATTGGAAGGGGAAGACCTAGAAATTAGATCTGGTCCTAAGGGAAAAAGTGAGAGTGGCAGAAAGAATGTAGTTCTAGGGGAAAGAGATGATCGAGCATCAAGGACGTGGCTTGATTAGGGTCCTGGAGCCCTCTTCTCATCCCTTCTCCACATTGTTCTTTCCAATCTTCCTTCCAGGGGCTTCTCCCATCCTCCTTAAAGCCCTTTGGGATCTTCCAAATATAGAAAACTTCCAAAATGGCCTCACAAAAATACAGAAAAAGACAACACGTATAATATGTTCAACCTCATTGATAATACAAGTACTTGGAATAAAAACAGTAAGATGCTCTGGAAGTGTTTTAAACAATGAAGGATGTTTTTGAAGGAATATACTTTTGTTTCCAGTTGAAAACTTAATATAACTTATAATTATCAAGAGGCATTTTAAAGCAGAAATGATCTAGATTTCGTATTTGCAAAAAAAAAATAGTATTATAGCAACAAAAACACTGTTATTTTGATACTTAGTAACACATCAGCTTTCTGGCATCATGAAATACCAGAAGCCAGCATCACCCTAACTGTTGGATGCTATATAGAAGAGTTTGTCCCAAACCATAGATTTAAACATTCTGTTCTATTTAACAGTGTCTCTAGAAATTGCAATGATGTCAGATTTTGAGCAACCTAATAGAGGTAACCTTTTGACCCCCCAACTCTGATTTTATCTTGCACTTCTCTCTCAAATGATAGTGCTTCAAAATTATTCAAATAAAAGTATTGAAGCTGAATGATAATCTTAGCCAATGGATATCTCTTTAAATGTTTAGTGATAGCAAAAGCGTAGTGTTTAATCAATATCTTTAATAGTGTTTATACCTACAAGAGTGATAAAAATAAACATGTGGCACACAGAAAGGAGAATCACATGATGAAATTCAAATTTGTTCTAAACAAGGACGGACAAGATTCTCAAGTACTCAAGTACATGTCTATCTAGGACACACACACAGTAATTCTAGAAGCTTTCTGGTTGAGGGTAGATAGGGGCTACAAAAAAACTGACAAACTTGGAAAGTCCAGAGAGTAGAATGAACCTCAAACCTGGAAAGGGAGTATTTCCACTAGAGGGATCAAGGTCAACATTTCTTCAGACTAACAGAACTGGGGGAAGGAGACATTCAAATCAGAATTGATTGGCTACAATTTGAAAGTTCTATAGCACAAAGAAAGCAAACTGACTCCTTTCTGATTTCTATTATAAGCCCATAATGCTGATCTAAAAAAAGAGAAAAAGAAAAAAAAAAGAAAACTAAGAAAACTAAAGACCAATCTTACTTAGAAATATTGATGCAATTCCTAAATAAAATATTAGCAAATAGAACCCAGCAGTACATTAAAAGAATAATTCACCATGGCCAATTGGGATTAAGTCCAGAAATGCAAACTGATTCAATATTTAAAAATGCATTACTAATATTCAGCACATTAACAAGTCAAAGGAGGAAAAAAAACAAATGATGGTTTCAACATATGCTGATATGACATTTGAAAAATTTCATTACCATTCCTGTTTCAAGAAGAAAAACTCTTAGAGAAATAGGAATAAATAGAAATTTCCTTCACATGAAAAAATACGTATGCCAACTAAAAGTGTCATGATAAAGAATGAAGCAGCTGAAGTATTACAATTAAAGTCAGAAATATAACAGCGATACCCACTATAATTGGTAGTGTTTAAGATTAATGAAGAAACATGTAAAACATTGCTACGAAGGGGAACACATTATTTCATCCATTCTATTCCACAAATATTGATTGAAAGCCTATTAGGTGTCAGCCATATAATATGGCTTTTAGGATATTCTGCCATGGAAAGATGGATGTACTGCACTCTTGGACTTTACATTCAAGGAAGAAAGATTTTTTGCAAATTATACTATGACTGCATGCCTGGAGGAGGCAAGAACCCAGTATTGACTGCATATTAAAAGTTTAGTTGAGAACTATTTAAAAATTACTTTACAAATGTCAATAAGCAGGTAGCAAAGATGATTGAATAAATATATTCCAGTTAAAGAAATGATAACAACAAAAACTCCTAGAAAAATAGAAAAAAATATGCAGTACCTCTTTTTTTAAAAAATGATGAACTACAAGTGTGAGAAATAATGTCTTTTAAAAATGGAAACAGTCTTTGTTCATTCATAGGAAAATTTAAGGATATAAATTCATCTTAATCAATAAGGTAAAAGAAATCCCAGTGTGAATCATAACATAGTTTTCTTTAAACTTCATAAATTTCATCTAGATGTATAAATATATGAACTTAGATGAGAGATTCTGGAAAGACAGAATAGTCAGGAGGAAATATTTATATTGGATTTTAAAGTTCTTTTAAAGTTACAATAATTAAAATGATGTGGTACCAGTAAAAGAAGAGATAATCCAGTGGTATAGACTAATGAATAAATAGGTTAAGACCTTTATTAGAATTCACTTGTGAGAAAGATGGCATTGCAAATCCCTAGGAAATTATTATTTTCAATCACTGATGTTTTGAACGGTGACATAGCTATTAAAAAAAAAATTGGATCCCTACATCAAAGCTTAAGACTTGAATGAATTCCGGATGAGTTAAATTATCAAATGTCTTTTTAAAAATGAAATCATAGAAATATTGGGATGAGATGTAACTGAATATTATTATAATCTTGGAAGAATTTCCTAAACCTGACACAAAATCTGGAAGTCACAATGAAGAGAACTGACTCACATTTAATACACCCTAGTTTAAAACTTCTACATGAACAGAAAGACCCCCAAAGTATTAACAAAATATATTCACAACTATAGCACATAAAATAATCTAACGTCCTTCAAATAAAAGGAGCTCTCTCTTACATTTAAATGGGATAAAGACAAAGCACTTTTTCTAAATGGCCAAAGGGTATTCACAGACAACTCCCAGAAGTGGAGATATAAAGGCACAATATCAAATAAAATATGTTCATTTTTTTGTGGAACAAACACAAATCAAAGTGACTTAAAAAATCAAAGTGACTGAGGGAGGAGTCAAGATGGCAGAGAAGTAGCAGGCTGAGACTACTTCAGCTAGCGGGAGATCAGCTAGATAGCTTATCTAAAGATTGCAAACACCTACAAATCCAATGGGAGATCGAAGAGAAGAAGAACAGCAACTCTAGAAACAAAAAATCAACCAATTTCTGAAAGGTAGGACTGGCGGAGAAGTGAATCCAAAGCGACAGGAAGATGACCACGGGGGGAGGGGCCGGCTCCCGGCAAGCGGCGGAGCAACGGAGCACAAAATCGGGACTTTTAAAAGTCTGTTCCGCTGAGGGACATCGCTCCAGAGGCTTAACCGGGGTGAAGCCCACGCAGGGTCAGCGTGGCCTCAGGTCCCGCAGGGTCACAGAAGGATCAGGGGTGTCTGAGTGTCGCAGAGCTTACAGGTATTAGAACAGGGAAGCCGGCTACAGAGACAGAGCCGAGGAGTAAGATCTAAGCTCGGGGTTACCTTGAACTGATCGCAGGCTCGGTCAGCTCGGAGCGCGGCCGGAGGCAGGGTGACGGGAGTAAATGATGACAGGGTGATGGCGCTGTTCTCTGAGGGCGCACTGAGGAGAGGGGCCCAGGGCTCTCGGCTCCTCTGGGCCGGAGACCGGGAGGCCGCCATCTTCATTCCTGCCCTCCGGAACTCTACGGAAAGCGCTCAGGGAACAAAAGCTCCTGAAAGCAAACCCGAGCGGATTACTCAGCCCGGCCCCTGGTAAGGGAGGTGCAACTCCGCCCAGGGCAAAGACACTTGAGAATCACTACAACAGGCCCCTCCCCCAGAAGATCAACAAGAAGCCCAGCCAGGACCAAGTTCACCTACCAAGGACTGCAGTTTCAATACCAAGGAGAGCAGCGGATTTCCAAAGGAGGAGAAAGCAAAGCACAGAACTCATGGCTTTCTCCCCATGATTCTTTAGCCTTGCAGATAATTTAATTTTTTTTCTTTTTCAATTTATTTTTCTTCTTCTGCTAAATTTTTTTAACTTTTACCCTTTCCTTTTTTAACGTTTTTTAACTAGTTTATCTAATATATATATATATATATATAT
>NW_019154087.1:65085061-65107178 GCF_002288905.1 Enhydra lutris kenyoni
CTTTTTTTTTCTTTTTTTTCTTTTCTTTTTTTTTTTCTTCTTTCTGAACCTCTTTTTATCCCCTTTCACCCCCCTCATGATTTGGGATCTCTTCTGATTTGGCTAAAGCATATTTTCCTGGGGTTGTTGCCACCCTTTTAGTATTTCACTTGCTCCTTCATATACTCTTATCTGGACAAAATGACAAGGCGGAAAAATTCACCACAAAAAAAAAAACAAGAGGCAGTACCAAAGGCTAGGGACCTAATCAATAAAGACATTGGTAATATGTCAGATCTAGAGTTCAGAATGACGATTCTCAAGGTTCTAGCCGGGCTCGAAAAAGGCATGGAAGATATTAGAGAAACCCTCTCGGGAGATATAAAAGCCCTTTCTGGAGAAATAAAAGAACTAAAATCTAACCAAGTTGAAATCAAAAAAGCTATTAATGAGGTGCAATCAAAAATGGAGGCTCTCACTGCTAGGATAAATGAGGAAGAAGAAAGAATTAGCGATATAGAAGACCAAATGACAGAGAATAAAGAAGCTGAGCAAAAGAGGGACAAACAGCTACTGGACCACAAGGGGAGAATTCGAGAGATGAGTGACACCATAAGACGAAACAACATTAGAATAATTGGGATTCCAGAAGAAGAAGAAGAGAGAGGGGAGCAGAAGGTGTATTGGAGAGAATTATTGGAGAGAATTTCCCCAATATGGCAAAGGGAACAAGCATCAAAATCCAGGAGGTTCAGAGAACCCCCCTCAAAATCAATAAGAATAGGTCCACACCCCGTCACCTAATAGTAAAATTTACAAGTCTTAGTGACAAAGAGAAGATCCTGAAAGCAGCCCGGGAAAAGAAGTCTGTAACGTACAATGGTAAAAATATTAGATTGGCAGCAGACTTATCCACAGAGACCTGGCAGGCCAGAAAGAGCTGGCATGATATATTCAGAGTACTAAATGAGAAAAACATGCAGCCAAGAATACTATATCCAGCTAGGCTATCATTGAAAATAGAAGGAGAGATTAAAAGCTTCCAGGACAAACAAAAACTGAAAGAATTTGCAAATACCAAACCAGCTCTACAGGAAATATTGAAAGGGGTCCTCTAAGCAAAGAGAGACCCTAAAAGTAGTAGATCAGAAAGAAACAGAGACAATATACAATAACAGTCACCTTACAGGCAATACAATGGCACTAAATTCATATCTCTCAATACTTACCCTGAATGTGAATGGGCTAAATGCCCCAATCAAAAGACACAGGGTATCAGAATGGATAAAAAAACAAAACCCATCTATATGTTGTCTACAAGAAACTCATTTTAAACCCGAGGACACCTCCAGATTTAAAGTGAGGGGCTGGAAAAGAATTTACCATGCTAATGGACATCAGAAGAAAGCAGGAGTGGCAATCCTTATATCAGATCAATTAGATTTTAAGCCAAAGACTATAATAAGAGATGAGGAAGGACACTATATCATACTCAAAGGAACTGTCCAACAAGAAAATCTAACAATTTTAAATATCTATGCCCCTAACATGGGAGCAGCAACTATATAAACCAATTAATAACAAAATCAAAGAAACACATCAACAATAATACAATAATCGTAGGGGACTTTAACACTCCCCTCACTGAAATGGACAGATCATCCAAGCAAAAGATCAACGAGGAAATAAAGGCCTTAAATGACACACTGGACCAGATGGACATCACAGATATATTCAGAACATTTCATCCCAAAGCAACAGAATACACATTCTTCTCTAGTGCACATGGAACATTCTCCAGAATAGATCACATCCTCAGTCCTAAATCAGGTCTCAACTGGTATCAAAAGATTGGGATCATTCCCTGCATATTTACAGACCACAATGCTCTGAAGCTAGAACTCAATCACAAGAGGAAATTTGGAAAGAACCCAAATACATGGAGACTTTAACAGCATCTTTCTAAAGAATGAATGGGTCAACTAGGAAATTAAAGAAGAATTGAAAAAATTCATGGAAACAAATGATAATGAAAACACGACGGTTCAAAATCTGTGGGACACAACAAAGGCAGTCCTGAGAGGAAAATATATAGCGGTACAAGCTTTTCTCAAGAAACAAGAAAGGTCTCAGGTAAACAACCTAACCTTACACCTAAAGGAGCTGGAGAAAGAACAAGAAAGAAACCCTAAACCCAGCAGGAGAAGAGAAATCATAAAGATCAGAGCAGAAATCAATGGAATAGAAACCAAAAAAACACAATAGAACAAATCAACAAAACTAGGAGCTGGTTCTTTGAAAGAATTAATAAGATTGATAAACCCCTGGCCAGACTTATCAAAAAGAAAAGAGAAAGGACCCAAATAAATAAAATCATGAATGAAAGAGGAGAGATCACAACGAACACCAAAGAAATACAGACAATTATAAGAACATACTATGAGCAACTCTACGCCAACAAATTTGACAATCTGGAAGAAATGGATGCATTCCTAGAGACATATAAACTACCACAACTGAACCAGGAAGAAATAGAAAGCCTGAACAGACCCATAACCAGTAAGGAGATTGAAACAGTCATCAAAAATCTCCAAACAAACAAAATCCCAGGGCCAGACGGCTTCCCGGGGGAATTCTACCAAACATTTAAAGAAGAACTAATTCCTATTCTCCTGAAACTGTTCCAAAAAATAGAAATGGAAGGAAAACTTCCAAATTCATTTGATGAGGCCAGCATCACCTTGATCCCAAAACCAGACAAGGATCCCATCAAGAAAGAGAACTACAGATCAATATCCTTGATGAACACAGATGCAAAAATTCTCACCAAAATACTAGCCAATAGGATTCAACAGTACATTAAAAGGATTATTCACCACGACCAAGTGGGATTTATTCCAGGGCTGCAAGGTTGGTTCAACATCCGCAAATCAATCAATGTGATACAACACATTAATAAAAGAAAGAACAAGAACCATATGATACTCTCCATAGATGCTGAAAAAGCATTTGACAAAGTACAGCATCCCTTCCTGATCAAAACTCTTCAAAGTGTAGGGATAGAGGGCACATACCTCAATATTATCAAAGCCATCTATGAAAAACCCACCGCAAATATCATTCTCAATGGAGAAAAACTGAAAGCTTTTCCGCTAAGGTCAGGAACACGGCAGGGATGTCCGTTATCACCACTGCTATTCAACATAGTACTAGAAGTCCTAGCCTCAGCAATCAGACAACAAAAGGAAATTAAAGGCATCCAAATCGGAAAAGAAGAAGTCAAACTATCACTCTTCGCAGATGATATGATGCTATATGTGGAAAACCCAAAAGACTGCACTCCAAAACTGCTAGAACTTGTACAGGAATTCAGTAAAGTATCAGGATATAAAATCAATGCCCAGAAATCAGTTGCATTTCTCTACACCAACAACAAGACAGAAGAAAGAGAAATTAAGGAGTCCATCCCATTTATAATTGCACCCAAAACTATAAGATACCTAGGAATAAACCTAACCAAAGAGACTAAGAATCTATACACAGAAAACTATAAAGTACTCATGAAAGAAATTGAGGAAGACACAAAGAAATGGGAAAATGTTCCATGCTCCTGGATTGGAAGAATAAATATTGTGAAAATGTCTATGCTACCTACAGCAGTCTACACATTTAATGCAATTCCTATCAAAGTACCACCCATTTTTTTCAAAGAAATGGAACAAATAATCCTAAAATTTATATGGAACCAGAAAAGACCTCGAATAGCCAAAGCAATATTGAAAAAGAAAGCCAAAGTTGGTGGCATCACAATTCCGGACTTCAAGCTCTATTACAAAGCTGTCATCATCAAGATGGCATGGTACTGGCACAAAAACAGACACATAGATCAATGGAACAGAATAGAGAGCCCAGAAATAGACCCTCAACTCTATGGTCAGCTAATCTTCGACAAAGCAGGAAAGAATATCCAATGGAAAAAAGACAGCCTCTTCAACAAATGGTGTTGGAAAAATTGGATGGCCACATGCAGAAAAATGAAATTGGATCATTTCCTTACACCACACACGAAAATAGACTCAAAATGGATGAAGGACCTCAATGTGAGAAAGGAATCCATCAAAATCCTTAAGGAGAACACAGGCAGCAACCTCTTCGACCTCAGCCGCAGCAACATCTTCCTAGGAACATTGCCAAAGGCAAGGGAAGCGAGGGCAAAAATGAACTATTGGAATTTTATCAAGATCAAAAGCTTTTGCACAGCAAAGGAAACTTAACAAAACCGAAAGACAACTGAGAGAATGGGAGAAGATATTTGCAAATGACATATCGGATAAATGGCTAGTGTCCAAAATCTATAAAGAACTTAGCAAACTCAACACCCAAAGAACAAATAATCCAATCAAGAAATGGGCAGAGGACATGAACAGACATTTCTGCAAAGAAGACATCCAGATGGCCAACAGACACATGAAAAAGTGCTCCACATCACTCGGCATCAGGGAAATACAAATCAAAACCACAATGAGATACCACCTCACACCATTAAGAATGGCTAAAATTAACAAGTCAGGAAATGACAGATGCTGGCGAGGATGCGGAGAAAGGGGAACCCTCCTACACTGTTGGTGGGAATGCAAGCTGGTGCAACCGCTCTGGAAAACAGCATGGAGGTTCCTCAAAATGTTGAAAACAGAACTACCCTATGACCCAGCAATTGCACTGCTGGGTATTTACCCTAAAGATACAAACGTAGTGACCCGAAGGGGCACGTGCACCCGAATGTTTATAGCAGCAATGTCTACAATAGCCAAACTATGGAAAGAACCTAGATGTCCGTCAACAGACGAATGGATAAAGAAGATGTGGTATATATACACAATGGAATACTATGCAGCCATCAAAAGAAATGAAATCTTGCCATTTGCGACGACGTGGATGGAACTAGAGGGTATCATGCTTAGCGAAATAAGTCAATCGGAGAAAGACAACTATGATATGATCTCCCTGATATGAGGGAGAGGAGATGCAACATGGTGGGTTAAGTGGGTAGGAGAAGAGTAAATGAAACAAGATGGGATTGGGAGGGAGACAAACCATAAGTGACTCTTCATCTCACAAAACAAACTGAGGGTTAATGGGGGGAGGGGGGTTGGGGGGGTGGGATTATGGACATTGGGGAGGGTATGTGCTATGGTGAGTGCTGTGAAGTGTGTAAACCTGGCGATTCACAGACCTGTACCCCTGGGGATAAAAATATATTATATGTTTATAAAAAATAAAATTAAAAAAAAATCAAAGTGACTAATGCAAATCAAAGTGACTAACTAACAAAAGACAAAATGACTGTTACTAGTAGTGTGGGTAACAATGAAAGCACTGGGTACTTTTATACAGTATTCTTTGGATTGTAAATGAGTTCAGTGCAAACTTTTTGGGAGCAATTTGTCAACATATGTCAATATTTTGTCAATAATTGTAGGACCCCTTTAACTATAGATTCCAATTTTAGGAATAAGCACTGTAGGAGAAAACAGCATGTAATGAATGCTCGCATGCATAGGCACAGTAATTATGTTCTTTTAACTGCATAAATTTGGAAAAAACTAAATTTTCATCTTTAGGGATTGGTTAGATAAGTTTTGTTACCATGCATGTACTAGAATATTATGCAGTTGTTAAAATAATAAAGTAGATCTACATATTCTGTTTTAGAAAAGGTCCATGGTGAATTACTAAGTGAAAGGGTAATAGGATTTACCTATAGAATAGGTAATAGAATAGAATAATAGGTAATAGAATAGGTAATTCTCTGTTGTATAATCTAACTATTGTAATTTGAGTGTGTATGGATATGTATTTGTAAACTCACAAACATTTGCATAAGGATATACATCGGATTGTTGAAAGTTCTTATCTCTAGAGAATTAAATTCAAAGGAAGAGAGCAGAGGGAAGGGAGAATAGCACATGTTCTGGATATTCTTTTGTATTTTCTCAAATGTTGTTTTATATAGAGAACATGCCTTCCTTTTATAATAAAAAACAACTACAAAGATTTAAAAGTTCTTTGCTGAAAATAAATCTGAAAATATAACTCTATGTTTTCCATGTTTCCTGATTCTCTTTTAGAAAAAGTTCTTTCATTTATATCATTTCATTTATACTGGATTTCTAGTAAAAGTTAACTTTATGAATAAGTTAATAATCTATGTTTTGGATTATTTATATGCACTTTGAAGCTTTAAGGCAGAGAGGGCAAGCTCCATATTTTCCTCCCCTTCAGATCATAATCCTCCCTCTGACACCTTGGTCTTCTCCATATTGATGAGGTGCAGAGAGCGGAAAGAATGTTAGATTTCAGATGGGAGGTGTGGTATGCCTTCTTATCTGTTACCTTCCACAAGATAACCATGAAGGGCAAAGAAGTGAATTCAGCAGACAAATGTTTAGCCATTCTGGGGCTTAGGAGTGATACAGCATAGAAAAGTAAATTTATAGGTATTTGTAGGCAGAATTCTTGATTAAGGATTTTTTCCAGCTTTGGCATAGGTTGAAGGATGTGCTTTACCTCCAACCCACTTCTATCCACCAGCCTCAGAGGCTTGTTTGGTTCTTGGGGAAATCTGGGATTTGATTCTAAGTCCTGAAGAGGGCTGTCTCTGGTCCTGATTCCTACTCAGTCCAGAAGTCCATTTCAATTCTAAGGTCACATGAGAGGGATTTGTGTATTGCAAGAAGAAAATACAGGGTTTACTTTGGCCAGTTCCTGCGGAGTTTGATCTAAAGAGCACTCATACGGATTCAGTCTTCTGAAGTCATTTTTGTTTCTACACATTTCTGAAAAAAACAAACAAACAAACAAACAAAAACCTGGAACTGAGTATCACATCAGACTAGAAATGCAGCCCAGACAGGCCCAGAATCCCATAGGTTCCCAAGAGAGAATGTACCTGTCTTCTATTTATTGTGCTACTAATATTTGCCTGAGAAGCAGTAGCTAAATGATTTTCTTTTTCCTGAACTATAGCTCTAATCTCTCGTTATGTTTTGTCTGTTCACTGAGCAGTTCTCAAAATAAAGCAGTTTTTAATATTTCTAAACATTCTCATTGTTCATTCATCACTATTCTATCAAATATTTGGCACATTACTTGACCAAAAATCTGGCAGGTGTGAATGGCATTGGTTTGAGTTATTTCCCCTATAATCCCTTGCCAGAGCTCTGATACTGTAAGAACCATTACACCATGTCTCATCTGTTCCCTGTATTTCTAAAACTCTTTCTTCCAGGAGAATGACCAAGTCCTTCCAAGACTAGAAAAAGAAGTCAATATTGCATTTCAAACATGATTGGGAAACAGTAAAGACACTGGTAGAAAACAGGAGAACCAAAGAGGCTTTATCTGTCATGGCTTAGCATTTCGCCATGCATATTCTGTCCTTAATTTGGAGACTAACCTGCTGGCGGGGCTGTGTGCTTCCAGGATGAGGGAGAAAAGATGCACAGGCAGGAAGGAACAAATTCTATTTCAGTAATACACTTCGTTACTGTGGTCACATAGCAGATGCAGTCCTCTTCACCAACGCTTTCCCAGATCCCAATAAGCATTTAAATATTGAAAAGACACCTAAGATTTTATCTCTGGTGATCTGAGAGCCTTGAGCCACAGGAAAGGCATATAAAATAACATTCTTTTGATCAAATTTCCTTTTTATTTTTTTCCCTTTCCTTATTGGAGAACCTCTAACAGTTGATCTATTTAGTGCAGAGATCAATTGATGGATTTATCTTGAAGAAAGAATATTGTAGCAAAGGCTTATATATATATTTTCTTTCTTTTTTCTGAAGATCCTGGAAAGCCCTCAAACTTTTATGCTGAGATGAAATCTTCAGGAAATGAGAACAGTCCTCTTGTAAAAGCAGATAATCATATTTAAGGAGTGGGATACATCACCACAGCATAAGGTTTAAGGTGGTGTATGAGTCTGTTCAGGCTGCCATAACAAAATACCATTGACTAGATACCATAAATAACAGAAATGTATTTCTCTACAGTTCTGGAGCCCAGAAGTCCAAGATGAAGGTATGGGCAGGTTTGGTTTCTCTTAAGATCTTACTTCTTGGCTTGACGATGGTGGCCTTCTCCCTGTGTCCTCTGAACATGCACATCCCTGATGTCTTCCCCTCTTCCTGTAAGGACATCAGTCATATCAGATTAGGGTTCCACCCTAAGTACCTCATTTTAACTTAATCATCTCTTTAAAGAGCTTATCTCTAAATATGGTCACATTGAGGCACTGAGGGTTAGGACTTTGACATATGAAGAGTGGGAACACAATTCAGCCCATAACAGGGGATGAGAGAGCATGTTCTAATAAAAGGTCTATAAACAGAAGGAATGTGCCATGATGTATAGCAACATTCATGGGCACTAAGGGGAAACTATAATGACTGATTAGAGCCAGTGACCTATAGAAGGAAATTCCATGGTTTCTCCAATGATAATACTAGCTAGCTAGGATCCTTGGGAGTCCCTTAACTTCATCTATCCAAAGAGTGGAATAAACATGACCACTCACATGAACCATCATGTGAAGTTCAAATAAAATCTATAGTATTTTTTTCTTAATGCAATCTATAAATGTGAAATATTTTTATAACCAAGGATTCTCTAGGAAATTCCTTGGTGGAGGTGCATGTGAAAGACCATTTTGAAGAGAAGAAAAAGCTGTGGAAGAAAGGACACATTTTCCAAGGGAGGATAGTCCATGTTCATACGTATTTTTTTTTAAGATTTTATTTATTTATTTATTAGAGACAGAGAACATGAGCAGTAGGAGAAGTAGTGGGGGAGGAAGAGGGAAAGGGAGAGAATCTCAAGCAGACTCCTTGCTGGGGATCCAGGGGGCTCAAACCCAGGACCCTGAGATCAGGGCCTGAGTTGACAACAAGAGTTGGACACTTTAACCAACTGAGCCACCCAGGCACCCCAGTTCATAATTATTAAGTGAGGGGTGATTTAGAAGATCCAATTTTGACCAGCTCAAGCAGAACAAATAGTATAAGACAGACTTCCCATCTCCTCCCTGGACCTTACAGTTTTAATATTTTTGTACCTCTTGGTTGTTGTTTGTGTTTCTAATTTGGGGGATTGGACCCATAACTGGCTATAGCCACTTCCATTTACTCTACAATGCCTTAGTTTCCACATGTATAGAAGGGAGAGAACAACAACTGCTTAGCCAATCCCAGAGATTCAATTCAATAACAGATGAGAGACTTCTTTGGCATGGCTAAAAAGACACTATTCAATTAGAAATTGATGATATTTTATATGACAAACTAATTTTCATCTAGCACCTAGCACATGACAGGAGCTGAATTAATGATCATTGTCTGACAATGGTAATTTTAAACAAAACACTAAATTGTTCAGGAGAGTATAATTCCAAGATGATATTTTTAGAATTCAGTTCTCAATGTTGCTGTAGGAAAGAGAAGCGACAGAAGCAAGGTAGCCAACTGGGATGCATACAGGTATGATTTGATAAGGGTCTGTCCATAGACTGTGAAATAGAGGGAGAAGGGGTAACATACTGTGAAAATTGGTGACATCAGCCGATATGTGCAGAATGGGAGAAGGTGAAACACACACAGTATATAGAGCAAATTTCTTCCTTTTGGAATTAAAAAGTGTGGTTTTACAAGCTTTCTCCAAGTATGTATGCAATGCACAATACATTGCTTAGTCTGCAAGATTATTCTATAGAATAATAATGTTTACTCTTAGAACTTGCATAGAATTCTGCCCAAGTTTTCTTTTTCTCAATTTCTCTCCATTACTCCCTAGTTATACCCTATGTAACTACACAATGGAGATCAAAGTGCTGTTTATTTTCCTTAACACTTAGCTTTTTCTATCTCTTTCTGTCACCACCAGCAGAAGTGTCCCTCCTTGTATATTTAGATATTTTCCCTACATTTTCTTATTTTGGCCTCCAGATCTTTATGATCTCTTTTTTTTGTGCTGAAAATTGACACAGAGTAGCTTTCTGGATCTCATAAAATGGGTATAGCAGACTGCTTGAAAAACTGGCTATATTATGGTTTTTCCTATGAACATACCCTTACCATGTTACTTAGCAGTAGTTTTTTGTTTTTTGTGGGTTTTTTTTTTGTTTTTTGTTTTGTTTTGTTTTTTTTTCCCCATCAAGAGATGGATTCCACTCCCCTACACTTTCATTCTCGATTGAAGATTGCTCTGGTCAAGAGACTAGTTTTGGCCAAGAGACTGGGGCATAAGAGTCAGTGTACAAATTCTAAGTCTAGGCTTTAAGAGAATCTCAATTTTCTGTTTTGTTGTTATTTCAAAATTCTGACTATCCAGTGTGTGGGCTACCATGCTTGGGGATAATACCTTGTGTTGCAGAAATGAGTTACCTAGCTGACTGGAGGTGCATAAGGCCAGCTGAGCCCAGAAGAACCAGTCTTTTGAGCTTAGCCTAAATTGTTGGCCCACAAGCTAAATAAATAATAAGCTAAATAATAAGCCAAATAAATAAATGTTGGCCCATAAGCTAAATAAATACATCTTGAGGTGTTGGGTTATATAGCAAAAACTATTACAGTGGGTTACTTAAGAAGTGTGTGAAATCTCCCTTTCCTTTGATGAGAAATATTTGCAGCAATTCCATACAATCCTCACATCACCATGTTACCATATAAAGAATAAACACTAAAATCGTTGCTCAAAGACATTTCAAATACTTCAAATTTATAATATATATTAACCTTCTGATATATTATTTTTTTCAGATATATTCTTTATTAACGGCATTTGGAACATTCCAGTATTTTAAATATGCCAAAGCAAAAAGTCCAGAAGGTGTACTATTTTCATTTAACTTCACTCTTCTAACATTTCCTGTGATTTCAAATATGAAGAAGATCTAGCAGTAAGCAAAATCTAGAATATGTTAATTTTCTTGATGCTGTCAAGGAGAGAACATTGGCTTGGTGCCATTGCTGCTTTGGGGTCATAGCCAACCTGAGAATGAACAGCTGTTGTTATTCAGAAAAATTCAGACAATATTTGGGAAGACATTAATTTAGGGGAAAAAATAAGAGGAAAATGAGAAAACAACAAGCTAAATAAGACTGTGGACTCCAAGAAACAAATAGGATTTTAGAAGGAAGGGGGAGTAGGGGGATGGGTGAGCCTGGTGGTGGGTATTAAGGAGGGCATGTATTGCATGGAGCACTGGGTGTACATAGACAATGAATCTTAGAACACTGCATCAAAAACTAATGATGTATTTTACAGTGACTAACAAAACAAAATAAAAAAAAGAATAGCATTTTTTTAGGCTGTAAAAAATATCTAATGATTCTAGAAGTGTTGAATATATCTTTCAATACAGTCTAAAGGGGGGCAAAATAAGCAAGATTTGTAATATACTTAGCAAGGCATTTGAGAGGCAATGTGGCATAATGAAAGCATATGGGATTTGGGGGTCAGAGAAAACTTCAGTTTTTTGGGTGAAGATAATTTTCATGTGTTCTCATTCATATAGAAATGAATGTCTTTCAGTTCTGTTTATGAATCTACAACACACACAAGTTTAAAACATTTTAATTTGTATATAAAAATTCATTGGTTTTTTTCTTCCTCCAATTCTGTAAAGCAGTAGCTCCGAAAGCATAGTCTGAGATCCTAGAGGCACCAGAGATAAGAAGCTATGGTAAGAATGTAGCTGTCTTCCATTAAGCTGTACATTAAGAGATTTGGAAATATTTAAAACAATTCTATTCTTCTACTTTCTTTTATTTGGAAAACAGTTTTTTAAATAAAAATTTTATTTATTTATCTGACAGTCAGAGAGCATGAGCAGGCAGAGAGGCAGGCAGAGGGAGAGGGAGAAGCAGGCCCTCCGCCGAGCAGGAGCCCGATGCGGGACTTGATCCCAGGACACTAGGATCATGACCTGAGCCGAAAGCAACCCCTTAACTGACTGAGCCACCCAGGTGCCTTAGAAAATAGTTTTTATTAAAATATTATTTGTGTTACTATGTCATGAGTTT
The DNA here is from genome assembly GCF_002288905.1 of Enhydra lutris kenyoni. Classification (NCBI taxonomy): domain Eukaryota; kingdom Metazoa; phylum Chordata; class Mammalia; order Carnivora; family Mustelidae; genus Enhydra; species Enhydra lutris. Next base: position 65,097,121 of record NW_019154087.1, read on the forward strand.
GTCATTGTTATTTTTTAAATTTTTTAATTTTTTTATAAACACATAATGTATTATTAGCCCCAGGGGTACAAGGTTTGTGAATCGCCAGGTTTACACACTTCACAGCACTCACCATGTCATTGTTATTTTAAAATGAGTTAACAGATATTGATATGTGTTCTTCATTTTAATTTCTAAAATTATAAAGATTAAACATAACCCATATAAATGAAAATTTTTTGACATTCTTAACACTTCTTAAGAACATTAATGGGAACAGAGACAAAAAAATTGAGATCTACACTTTCCAGTAAGTTGGGTCAGGTATTATTATACCCATGTAATAGATTTGGAACAGAAGACTTAACAATGAATTTACTTGAAGCTAATTTATTGGACAGGGATCTAGAATGAAGAATTTCTAACTCAAAATTCTCTTCACATTTTAAGTTTACCTTTACTCAATGAATTGTCCATATTTATAACATTTTTATTGCTCAAATTAAAATATAATAAAAATACACTTTTTCATAGTGTATAATTATCTGACTTTTAACAAAAGTAGGGATTTATAGAACCGTCATTTCTGAAGGGTACCAGAATATGCCATTCCAAAATATGGCTTTTTGGCATATGGATTATTTTGAGTTAATGGCCACTGAGAACAGTAGTTGCAGGAAAAATTCTAAAAACAGGGCACTACTTTTCCTTTTATAAAGGAAATTTACATTTATGCAGGAGGTTTTCTTTGGTAAAAGATGTCTCTCTCTCCCTAAGAAGGAAGATGAGGACTCCTAACTCTCATCAATGGAAGACTTATCAAGGAGAACTCTTAACAATGGAGAAGGCACTGAGTTAAATCTCAATAACAAATCTTACTGAACAACCCCCATTTACCATACTTTTCCGGACCACCTTCCCAAAACTTGCTTCCCTTGCCCAGAAACCTTAAATTCCCTTCCCACTGTTTAGCCTAAAATGATACTTAAGCCCCAATTCTAACCATTCCTTTGGATTACTCATCACTGGATATACTCATGTGTACATGTGCTACATACATGTTAATATATTTGTTAATCTTTGGCTAGTCTTACTTATAGGGCGCCACCTGGAGGACCAAAGATGGGTAGAAAAATATTTCTTTTCTTCTTCTATACCATCATAAAGGTATAAAACAGTTCTATACCTGTAAAAATTTCGTCATGCTCTCCTTATATATGTCAGAACCTCTCCCAGGACTGTAGTTTGTCTTTTTGAGAATGTCATATAAATGGAAATATACCATATGTAACTTTCAATATTGACTTTTTTTCTACTCATCATAATGTCTCTGATATACATCTACTAAGTATTGTGTATTGAGGGTTCATGACTCTTCCTGAGGAATAATGTTTCATTGTATGAATATTTCACCATTTATTTATCCATTCACCTGTTGAAGGACATCTTGGTTGTTTCCAGTTTTGGCTTATAATAAGTAGGAGGGCTGTAAACATTTGTGTATAGGTTTTTGTATGAACATAAATTTTCAGTTGTCCAGGATAAATGTTCAGGAGTGGAATTTGTAGGTCAATGTATGTTTAATCTTGCAAGAAAATAATTTTCCAGAACTGTTATATATATATATTTGTACACACATACACACACACACACACACACACACACACACACACACACATTGTTAAGTATTATTTCTGGCCTTTTGCCTATTTTTAATTGGATTGTTTTCTAATTGAGCTTTGAGAGTTCTTTACATATTCTGAACTCAAATCATATTCCAGATATATAATTTACAAATATTTTCTCCCAGTTTGTAGTTTATCTTTCATTCTCTCAATAGTGTCTCTTTCATAGAAATAAAATGTTTTTAATATTGGTGAAATTCTATTTTTCAATATTTTCTTTGATGAATCATGCTTTTGGTGTCATGTCTGAGAGCTCTGCCTAAAATGATTTTGCTTCATACGATTTTCTCCTGTATTTTATCTTAAAAACCTTATAGTTTTATGTCTGACATTTAGATGTACAATCTATTATGTGCTATTTTTTGTTTAAAGTATAAAGTTTGGGTTGAGATTCTTTTATTTACTTATTTATTTTCATTTGATATTCAATTCTTCTAACACGATTTATTAAAAAGACTATCGTTTGCTCATCGAATTACATTTCTAATTGAGCATACTTATGTTGGTCTCTGTATTCTCCACCCTGTCTCATTGATCTATAGATCCATCCTTTCAATAATAACACATCCTTGATTACTCCCTCTTTATGCTAAGTCTTAAAATTGAGCAGTACGATTCTCCTGATTTCCCATGATTCCCATGATTTACTCTTCTTTTTCAAAATTGTTTTGGTTATTCTAGCTCTTTTGCCTTTCCACATACACTTTTTGAATTAAGATACTTGTCTGTATTGAGATTTTGATTGGAATCATGTTAAACCTATAGATCATTTTCAGGAAATTTGGCATCTTTACTATGCCAATTCTTCTCTTTTAAAAAAAGATTATTGGGGCTCCTGGGTGGCTCAGTGGGTTAAGCCTCTGCCTTCGGCTCAGGTCATGATCTCAGGGTCCTGGGATCGAGCCCCGCATAGGGCTCTCTGCTCAGCTGGGAGTCTGCTTCCTCCTCTCTCTCTCTCTGCCCACTTCTCTGCCTACTTGTGATCTCTCTCTATCAAATAAATAAATAAAATCTTTTAAAAAAATTAAAAAATAAAAATAAAATAGATTATTTAAGTAACCTCTACACCCAGTGTGGGCTAAAACTCATGACCCTGAGATCAAGAGTGGCATGCTCATGCTCCTCCTTCTGAGCCAGCCAAGTACCCCTATGTCATTCTTCTTATCAATGACCAAATGACCACAGGATGTCTCTCTGTTAATTTAGGTCTTTGTTTTCTGTCATTCAGTGTTTTGTAGTTTATAGCATATAGATAGATACACTACAGCTTCATTAGATTTACATTTAAGTATTCCATTTATTGCAGCTATATTCTACTACATTATTTTTTAATTATTTAATTGCTCACTAGATACAGAAATATGATTGATCTTTGTGGTTGCCATCTACCTTATGCTTTTGTTAAATTCATTACTTTTAGGAGGTTAAAAAAAATTCCTTGGGGTTTTCTACCTATACAGTCATAATGTCTGAACGTAAAGGCAGTTTTATTTCTTCTTTTTCAATTTGTATGGCTTTAAATTTTTTTCTTGCCTTACTGAATGAATTAGGACTTCCAGTTTAATATTGATTATGACTGGTGAGAGTAGAAAGGCCTTCCTTCTTCTCAGTCTCAGTGGGAAAGCAGTCTTTCACCACTGAGTACGAAATTAGCTGTAGGATTTTTATAGATGCTCTTCATCAAGTTGAAAAGGTCCCATTTATTCCTAGTTCACTGAAAGTTTTTACCATGAATGAATTTGGAATTTTGTCAAGTGCTTTTTATTCATCAATTAATAATCATGTTGCTTTTCTTCTTAGACTGTAACATGGTAGATTACAGCAATTGGTTTTTGAACATTGAAATTGTCTTGCTATCCCAGGATAAATTCCAATAGGTTGTGGTGTTTATTCTTTTTTAAACATTGCTGGATTGGAAACATTTATATTTTGTTGAGGATCTTTGTATCTGTTAATGAGGAATATTAGTCTGTAATTATCTCTTCCTGTTGATCTTCATCTAATTATACCAGGGAGGTGCTGGCCTCTTAAATTGGGTTGAGGAGTGTTTTATCCTTTTCTATTTTCTTTTAGAGATTGTGCAGCATTGGTTTTACTTTTTCTTTAAATGTATGGTAAAATTCTCCAGGGAAACTGAGCCCAGAGATTTCCATTTTGGAAGGTTTTAAAATAACAAATTTAATTTCTTCAGTATTTATAGGGTGAGTATGCTTATTTCTTTCTACTTGGAAAGTTTTGGGAGTTAGTAGTTTTCAAGGATTTGTATTTAAGTTCTCAAAGTTATGTGCCTAGATTTTTATGGTATTCTTTCATGGTCTTCTTAATGTTTTCACAGTCTATAGTGATATAACTTCTTTTATTTCTCTATTGGTAATTTTTGTCTTGCGCTTTGTTAGTCTTACTAGAGGTATATCAATTTTTTTGATTTTTCTCAAAGAAACTGCTGTCATTTCATTGATTTTTTTCTCTATTGCTTATTGTTTTCAATTTCATTGATTTTTCTTCTTTATTTTATCCTTTCTGCTTGATATATTTTGCTCTTTTTCTTAAAGTAGAAGTTTATTATTAAGTTGAAGACTTTCTTTTCAATGTAAGCACTGAATTGTATAAATGTATTTCTTAGCACTGCTTTAGCCGCCTCTTACAAATTTTGATAAGTTCAAATCTCTCTCTCTCTCTCTCTCTCTCTCTCTATATATATATATATATATATATACATATATATATAGCTAAATTTTCTCTTTGACCCATGGATTATTTAGAAATATTTTACTTAATATCCAAATGTTTAAAAATGTTTTTGTTAGTTTTCTGTTGCCTACTTCTAACCTAATTCTATGATTAGAGAACATACTCCTTATGGTTTCAATCATTTTATATTTGTTAAGATTTATTTTATCACCCAGGATATTGTCTATCTTGGCCAATATTTCATGTGCCTTTGAAAAAAATGTGTATAATGGTATTGTTGGCTGTGGGTTTTGTAACTATCAAAAAGGTCTACTTAACTGATAATGTTTTTCAGTTTTTCTCTATCCTTGATAAGTTTTTTATCACTTACTGAGATGGGAGTGAAGAAATTGCCAACTACAACTGTGAGTTTATCTAATTCTCCCTTCAGTTCTGTTACTTTTTATTTCATGAATTTTGAAGTTCAGTTCTGATGCATAAATATTTAGGATTGTTATGTTTTATTACTAAATTTACTTAATCATTACATAATGTTCCTTTTTACCCCTAATAGTTTTATTTGCTCTGAAGTCTATTTTGTTTGATAGCAACATGGCCATTACAATTTTCTTTACATTGATATTTGTATGGTACACTTTTTCCTATCCTTTTACTTTCATCCTACCTATATAATTACATTTGCAGAGGCTTTGTGTACACACATAGAGTTGGATCATCTCTTCTTTTTAAATACATTCTAATAATTTCTTTTAGTTAGCTTTTTAAGGCCATTTTTGTTGGATGTAATTCTTGATATGTTGGGGCTTGTGTCTACCATGTATTTGATTTTGTTTCTTCCTTCTCTTGTTTGTTCTTCTGCATCTCCTTTCTTGCCTTCTTTTAGGTTATTTGACCACTGTTTTACTTTATTGTATTTTTCACTCTATTTCTTTGTACAGGATTTCAGTGGTTGCTTTAGTGACTAAATATATACTTAAATTTTCTCTGTCAACTTATAATCAGTAGTTTACTACTTCAAGGAGAATGTAGAAACTTACCACCACTTAGGTCCCTTTAAATCCCTCCTACTCTATTATATTAATAATGTTATGTATTGCATCTACCTACACTGAAAACCATATCTGACAATATTATAATTTTTGCTTTCTGGTGTCAAACATATTTTAAAGAATTCAAGAGAAGAGCTGTATGTTGTATTTACTCAGTTATTTACATTCTGTTGTGATTCTTTTATTCTTTACCATCTGTTTCCCTCTTGTATCATTTCCTTTTCTCTGATGAACTTTCTTTGAAAATTCCTTTAATCTTGGTTTGGTGGCAATGAATTCTTTTAGTTTTCCCTTATCTATTAATTTCTTTATTTCACTTTCATTTATGGAGGATATTTTTGCATGAGATAAAGTTCTTTTTTTTCTCCCAATATTTTAAATCTGTTGTCCTACTTCTTTCCAGTGTGCCCCCCTTTTTTTTCTTAAGAATGTAGGCATTCAAATTGTTGCATTATAAATATTAGAGTATTTTTCCCTTTTTAAAAAAAGACTTTTTTTCCTTTAGTTTTGAAAAGTTTAATTATAAAACACCTCTGTGTGGACTACACATCTTCAATACATAGATTTATGTCTTTCTCCAAATTTGGGGAGTTTTTGCTATAATTCCTCCAAATATTAGCCAGAATAATGCTCTTTTTCCTCTCCCTTTGTGTCTTCAATGACACATATTTTAAAGTTTCTGTCATCGTACAGAAGTCCATGAGACTCTGGCCATTAATTTTAAAATCTTTAAAATCTTTTTACTCTTTATCATTCATATTTGGTAATTTTTATTCATCTGTCTTCAAGTTTTGTTTTGTTTTTCTGTTTTGTCTCTTTGTTTTGTCTTTTCCATCTAGTGTCTTTTCATCCAGTGTATTGTATATCCAGTGAGTTCCAAACTTACTTTTTCTTCTCTACAATTCTCTGGTTCTTATTTATATCTTTTGTTTCTTTGGTGAAACTTATCTCTTTTTGTTCATTTTAATACTGTCTGTCTGACCTTACTTCTTAGAAGACTTCTATGATATTTGCTTTAAAGTCTTTGTTAGGTAATTCCAACATCTGTGTCATCTGAATTTTGCATCTGTTCATTGGCTTTTCACACAAATTGATGTTTTCTTGGTCCTTCACATGCTGTGCAAATTTGGATTGCATCTTAGACGTTTTGAATATTATCCTACGATTCTCTGGGTCTTGCTTACATCTTTTTTTTAAAGATTTTATTTATTTATTTGACATAGAGAAGTCACAAGTAGGCAGAGAGGCAGGCAGAGAAAGAGGGGGGAAACAGGCTCCCCGCTGAGCAGAGAGCCCGATGCGGGACTCGATCCCAGGATCCTGAGTTGAAGGCAGAGGCCCAACCCACTGAGCCACCCAGGCGCCCCACATCTTCTGAAGAGTGTTGACAACTTTCAGCACACAAGTGATCAGGTTGGTTTCAAGTTGCAAGTTCTTCCTTATGGGAGTTGGAGTCTTAATGTCATTTCCTTTGCCAGTGCCTTTGTAGTATTACTTGGATCTGTTTTATATGTGTTCCACCCTGTAGACATTCTGAGTCCTGAGTGCTGATCTACTTGGCAGTTCAGTTCTCAAAGTTGATGGTATGTTATTATGTGGCAAAGCTAGACATGTGCATCTTGGGAGTGTTCCCAGAACTGCTTAAGCTACTTTTTCTAGTCACTGTCCGAACATTTTTTTTTTTTTTTTTAATGTGACCTCCCTAGAACCTTCTGGGCTCTCTGGGGCTCTTCTTTTAAGTTCAGCCAGAAAACTGGGGCTTTGTTTTCCCAGTTCTGTTATGTACTTCCTGCAATTGTAATCATTTCCTGAGCTGAGATGCAGCAAGAAAAAAAAAAAAGCAGCAGGTGCTTGCCTGACTCTCATGGGGTCTAATCTCCTTTGATTTGTAAGGAAGCTTCTACTTCCTCACTGTGCCTCTCTTAGACATCATGGATGCTGTTGCTTCCACTGCCATCACCAGTTGCACTGGATTGCTTGAGGACCGGGAGAGGAGAGAGAGGAGAAAAGAAAACCACAATAACACAGGGGGTTTTATGCCACTACCTTTGACCGTTAGAAGATCTCTTTCTCATCTTGCAAGCCTACATGTTGGCAGCTTTGCTTGGAACTCTTTCTGTCTGTGAGAATACCCACTTCTGGGTTTCAGGTGACATTGCAACCAGATCTGTAGATACCAGAGGCCAAAAAAAAAAAAAAGGTAAGTTCATTGGTGACTTATGCACCCCGCTGCCCCAATCTGCCTGTTACTGTTTACTTTTCAGAATTTTCAAATAGCTGCACATTCATTCTGTCCATGTTTTGTTATGTGTTCAGTGGCAAAATGTTCTTGTTCCATCTTGCCAGGCAACAGAACCTCAATAAACTCTTTGCAGTCATGTAAAAGTACTGAAGTACCTAAGAAAAATCTTCAGAGTTAGTATTAGGGAAATGTGATGCTTGGACTTCATAGCCTCAATTTACTCCTGTGACTTCTATTTCCATTTGTGATCTTTTACTTGTTATCACTGATATCTCCATACTTGCTCAGGAGGAGCTAGTCTTAACCACAGGGATTTCTTCCCTCAATTTCTTACAGTACCCTTGAGATATAATTGGAACGTTTAAATAAAATTGTATTAAAAATGCATGGTCAAGAGAATGAGACGACAAGGCACAGACAAGAAAATATCTGCGAAAGAGACAACTGATAAAATACTGTATCCAGAATACATAAAGAATTCTTAAAACTCAACAATAAGAAACAAACTGATTAAAAAATGGACCAAAAACCTTAACAGACACCTTTCCAAAGAATATTTATAGATGTCAGGCAAGCAATCATATGAAATGATGATCCACAACACATGTCATCAGGGAAATGCAAATTAAAACAACAGTGAGATACCACTAGACACCTATTAGAATCTAATATAAAACAAATCTAAACACTGATGATAACAAATGTTAGTGAGGATGTGAAACCAGAGGAGCTTTCATTCGTTTCTGATGGGAATGAGAAATGGCACAGCCACTTTGGAAGACAGTTTGTCAGTTTCTTACAAAACTATACATATTCTAACCATACAATCTGGCCAAAGAGTTGAAAATGAATGTCCACATAAAACACCTGCACACAGATGTTTATGCATACTTGATTTATAATCACCCAAACTTGGAAGCAAGCAAGATGTTTTTCAGTAGATGACTGGGTAAATAAAATGTGATATATCCAGTCAATAAAGTGTTATTAACATTAAAATAAAATGAACTACCAAGCTATGTAAAGCCATGAAGTTACTAAGTGAAAAAGCCAATCCCAAAGGCTACATAATGTATGATCCCAACTATATGACATTCTAGAAAAGGAAAAACTAAGGATAGAGCAAAAATATCAGTAGCTGGAGGGGAATGAGAGAGGGAGGAATGAATAGGTGTGACACAGAGGATTTTTAGGGCAGTAAAAATACCCTATATAATACTAAAATGTTAGATATAAGTCATCCAAACATTCATCAAACACATTGGGTGTATAATACCAAGACTTAACCCTAATGTAAAGCATGGCCTTGAGATGATTATGGTATGTTGAAAGTAGGTTCATCAGTTGTAACAAATGTACCACTCTGACAGGGGATTTTGACAATAAGGGAGGTTACGCACGTGAAGAGGTAAGAATATATGGGAAATTTCTGTACCTCCCTCTCAGTTTTGATGTGAACCTAAAACTGCTTTAAAAAATAAAGTCTTAAAAAAGGAATGAAATTCTGACATATGTTACAACATGGATGAAACTTGAAGACATTATGCTAAGTGAAATAGGCCAGACACAAAGGGGCTAATACTGTATGATTCTACTTCCATGAAGCACCTGCAGTAGTCAGATTCATAGAGACAGAAAGTAGAGCAGTCGTTACAGGGGCTGGAGGGGGAAGGAGAAGGAGAATTGATAAATGGATATAGAGTTTCAGTATGAGATGGTATAAAAGGTCTGGAGATGGATAGCAGCAATAGTAATACAAAAATGTCAATGTACTTAATGCCACTGAGATGCACACTTAAAAATGGTTAAAAAGGTAAATTTTTTGTAATTATACGTGATCACAAAATAAAATAAAATAATTGTAATTAATAAAGTACACTGCTAAATGAAGGAAGTAGGGAGAGAATAATACATAACCAGATCATAGGTTGGCAAACTATGATGTGCCCATGAGTCAAATCTGGTCATACCAATTAGTTTACTTATTATCTATGGCTGCTTTTGTACTGTAACAGCAGAGTGGTATAGTTGTCTATAGTGGTCTGGCCATCAGCACTTGGAATACTTACTATCTGGCCTTTACAGGAAAAGTTTGACAACTGTTATTCTGAATGGTATGGTACAGATCATTATGGTCATCTTGGGATTCCCTAGAAGGCATCTTTCCACTAATCTTCAAGCCTGACCTATCTCTGAATAGGAGCATACCTTTTGTAGAGAAAAAGGAGTAATGGTAAGTTCTCTTCTCCTTCTACAATCTTACTTTGATTTATTTAATTATTATTAGTAAGTTAACTATTATTTTTCCAGGCATTCTGCTAAATGCTTAGGATACACTGTTAAAAAAAAAAAAGAAAAAGAAAAGAAAGAAAGAAAGAAAGAAAGAAAGAAAGAAAGAAAGAAAGAAAGAAA
>NW_019154087.1:65107188-65191253 GCF_002288905.1 Enhydra lutris kenyoni
AAATCCTGCCCTCATGAAGCCGTCAATGTGAAGAAATTTTTGCAGATAGTTGAAAGCCGTGTCTCCCTAATAGCCCCTTATTGATCCTAAATCTATTTTACTGGGCAAAATAAATCAAATCTGGCATCTCTTATGCATGATAGCATGTCTGGGCAACAACAACAAAAAAATTCAGACTTTCTTAGAATTTTTTTTTTGCCCATTTAAACATTTGCCCCTTCATTTATGATTAAGAAATGATGCTAAAAATGCATTTTAAGTCACAGATATGTGTGCTTGTGATACAATTTTTGCATCATCTACAAATGTCAAGTAAATATGCCTACTTTTCTGGTATATTTGCCTAGAGCAGACATAGAGCATTATCGTTGACAATGAATGGAAAACTCTTTTAGTTTCAGAACTTGAGGGACATGTTCCAATACAGTTGTATTTCTGTTTACTGTATAGGGAATAAACTTATGACAGGTTTTTTTCAATAAGGCTTATTTAATGTAGCTCCAAAGAACAAATTTGGAATGATGAAGTGGAAGATAAAGAGAAAGTTTTCACTCAATATATAGAGAAAGATAACAGAGTTGAATATACCTAATAACTTTATGAGGCAATAAATATCATATATATCATATGTATATCAAATACCTATAAATTATTTTTTAAATCTGGGGATGATGTTTTTATCCTTATTTTAAAGAGAAGAAAAGTGAGGAGTTTTGAGAAACTATAAATAAAAGAGCAATTAAGTAGTAAGCAGCATCTGGATTTCTCTCCCATTAAACCATGTATGTAAGTGGATTTCTCCAAGAATGGAATGAAATGTCCAACATATCCACCCACAATCTTGGTTTTCTTATGTGCAAAGGGAATGCTGAAACAACTCTGGCTCCAAAGAATATACCCCATTGCTTCATGTTTTCTACTGAATGACCACCTATTTGTATGACACCAAATTAACCAAGATTGTATTTACATGTTCAGTTGATATATTTAAGTGTATTAATAATTTTTTGTTTAATTTCTTTTTTCCCAAGTTTTTATTTAAATTCTAGTAGTTAGCATATAGTGTCCTATTGGTTTCAGGAGTAGAATTTAGTGATTCATCACTTACATATAACATCCAATGCTCCTCCCAACAAGTACCCTCCTTAATACCCATCACCCATCTAACCCATCCTGCTTGCCTTTTGCCCTCCAGCAACCCTCAGTTTGTTTTCTATAGTTAAGAGTCTATTTTATGGTTTACCACCCTCTCTTTTTTTTCTTCCTTCCCCTATGTTCACCTGTTTTGTTTCCTAAATTCCACATATGAACAAAATCATATGGTATTTGTCTTTCTCTAACTGACTTATTTTGTTTAGCATAATACACAGTAGCTACATCCATGTTGTTGTAAATGGCAAGATTTCATTCTTTTTTTTTATGGCTGAGTAATATTCTGTTGTATATGTATACCACAACTTTTTTATCCATTCAACAGTCAATGGACATTTGTTTGTTTGTTTGTTTTTTTCATAATTTAGCTACTGTTGATAATACTGCTATAAACATCAGGTCCACGTATCCCTTCAAATCAATATTTTTGTATCCTTTGGGGAAATACCTCATAGTGCAATTGCTAGGTCATAGAGAAGTTCTATTTTTAATTATTTAAAAAGATTTTATTTATTTATTTGACAGAGAGATAGCAAGAGTCAGAGAACACAAGTGAGGGGGTGGAGGTAGGAAATGGCAGAGGAGAGAGAGAAGCAGTCTCCCTGCAGGGAGCCTCATGCAAGGCTCAATCCCAGGACCCTGGGATCAGGACCTGAGCCAAAGGCAGACCTTAACTGACTCACCCAGGAGTGCTATTTTTAATTTTTGTTTTCCAGAATGCCTGTACCCATCTACATTCCCAATAGGTTAAAAGGGTTCCCCTTTCTCTGCATCCTCACCAACATCTGTTGTTTCCTGTGTTGTTAATTCTAGCCATTCTGACAGGTATGAGGTGATATTGCATTGTAGTTTTGATTTATATTTAGCTGATGATGAGTGACGTTGAACATCTTTCCATGTGTCAAAAGACAATGAATTTATGATAGTCCTTAAAAATAAGTAGACCTGAAGTACAATTACACACAATTTAAAGTCAGTTATTTTGAAATTAGGAGACAAGTTTATTAAAATTGTTGCACAGAAAATTATTGACTTACTTTCAGGTAACTGATTTATCTAACCCCAGGAATCCCAGTTATTATCTGTGTTTTTTGGATTTTTCATGGATGCCGCTTGTCGTCCTTTTCTTCTCAACCATAAACAAATAGTATTTTTTTCTGCAGAAAACATCCATAATAAAAATTAGCAACAAGTTAATACATATTTTAATTTCAGGAGTATTATAAAATGATATAAATAAATGGAAAATTGTTACAGATTTTGTTGTTGTTATTAAATGTAAAAAAATAGTGTGTACCAGGAAAGTCTAGAAACCATTTTGTTGAAGTGTTAGATTCTAATGTAGCAAGACTATGATTTATTTCATGGTTCAAGGGTTACAAAAATGCCAGCTAGAATCCGGATTGGTAACAACTCAGTGTCAAGTAAAATTCTCACTTTACAAACAAACAAACAAACAAACAAAAAAACCCAAAGCTGTAGGAAATAGCCAAAAGGTGGTCTCTCTAAATATATTTCATGTTATCTGTAGTGGCCAGCTGAGATACCTAGTTCTAGATGGAGACATTTTTCAGAACTATAAATAATTTTTTGATAACTGTGAAGTTTGATATTGTGGTATATTGCTCCAAGAGGAAGCAAAAATTTGGTCAATAAGGAAAAGAAAACAAAACAATTGGTGCGAAGTTTCTTCAATATGTTAATCCTGTCACTTCTTCAAGAATTCTCAGTGCCATTACATGTTGAAGACTATTCTATACATAGGCTTGAACCCTATGTATACAGAAGCAGAGCTGAACATGGGCAGATTTTGAGATATGAAGTGATATAGATTGCTTCCACTTCTCAGTGTAAGTCAAATTTTCCTCATCAGCTCATTTGCACTATTTTATAGATGGCTATATTTCTCTTTTCATAATCTCCAACTATTTATTTAGAGGGTTTAGTATTATTGATGGTCCAACAGAATTAATCAGAAATATAGCTTCATACCTTAAATTCATTTATTTATTCTTAGAATGAATGTTTATTGTATAACAACTCCCCAGTTACTGCAAATTCCAGGAATATATGGGATTATAAAAATTGGAGCCATACCTAAGAGTTTTTTTTAGAGAAATTAATATGAACATAATTATGGACATAATAAATATGTGAAAATAAAGAGGAGTTCATAATAGGGCTGACATGCACTCAATTGTGTCACCTAAAACAAGCTTTCCAGAGATAACAATGCCATTCATTATGCTTCCACATTCTGGTGGTGTCCAGGAAGCTCAGAGGCAAACTTGGAGTTCAACTCTACAATTGAGTTAACTCTGCCATTTAAGCTACTTCTGTTCTTCTTTTTTCCTTATATCTTATTTGCTGATTCGCCCCCCCCAATTATTATGTTTGTTATTGTGTCTGTTCTATAAGTTGCTTTTTTTTTTCTTTTCTGTAAGCTGGTGCAACAAGGACAAATTTACTGCATGTTAAGTTTTTAAAAATTTTTGTTGCTCTTTTGAAAATTTTAAAAACCATACATGTTCATTGTATAAAAATTCAGAATTCCAGATGAACAAAAAAATGTAATCCAGTTACTGAACAAAAACCGCTAATAATATCTCGGCTTAAATCTTCCTACATTCTTTGCTTTGTAGGTGAATTAATTTTTCTTCTTCTTTTTTTCCATTTTATTTTATTTCTTTTCAGTGTTCCAAAATTCATTGTTTATGCACCACACCTAATGCTCCATGCAATACATGCCCTCCATAATACTAACCACCAGGCCCTCCTAACCCCCAACTCCCTCCCCTCTGAAACCCTCAGTTTGTTTCCCAGAGTACAGAGTCTCTCATGGTTTGTCTCCCCTCTGATTTCCCCCATCTCACTTCTCTCCATCTCCCAGTGTCCTCCATGTTATTCCTTGTGAATCACAAGTAAGTGAAACCATATGATAATTGACTCTCTCTGCTTGAGTTATTTCACTCAGCATAATCTCTTCCAGTCCCGTCCATGTTGATAGAAAAGTTGTGTATTCATCCTTTCTGATGGAGGCATAATACTCCATAGTGTACATGGACCATATTTTCTTTATCCATTCATCCGTTGAAGGGCATCTTGGTTCTTTCCACAGTTTGGCAACTGTGGCCATTGCTGCTATGAACATTGGGGTACATGTAGCCCTTCTTTTCACTACATCTGTATCCTTGGGGTAAATACCCAGTAATGCAATTGCAGGGTCATAGGGTAGCTCTATTTTTAATTTCTTAAGGAATCTCCACACTGTTTTCCAAAGTGGCTGCACCAACTTGTATTCCCACCAACAGTGGAAGAGGGTTCCCTGTCTCCACATCCTCTCCAACACATGTTGTTTACTGTCTTGTTAATTTTGGCCATTCTAACTGGTGTATGGTGGTATTTCAAAGTGGTTTTGATTTGAATCTCCCTCATGCCTAACGATGATGAACATTTTTTCATGGGTCTATTAGCCATTTGTATGTCTTCTTTGGAGAAGTGTCTGTCCTTGTCTTCTGCCCATTTTTTGACGTGATTATCTGTTTTGTGTGTGTTGAGTTTGAGGACTTCTTTATAGATCTTGGATATCAGCACTTTGTCTGTAGTGTCATTTGCGAATATCTTCTCCCATTACGTGGGTTGCCTCTTTGTTTTGTTGACTGTTTCCTTTGCTGTGCAGAAGCTTTTGATCTTGATGAAGTCCCAAAAGTTCATTTTTGCTTTTGTTTCCTTTGCCTTTGAAGACATATCTTGAAAGAAGTTGCTGTGGCTGATGTATAAGTTGCTTTAAGCAATTTTATAAAGAATAAGTTTTAGATAAATTCAATGTTGAAAAAATATGCAATGCCCTATCATCACAAAATCATGATTTGGAGGCCTTGGGCTCAATCATTTGGGTTGTTGCTTTGAGAAATATTCCTAGCTACTCTTATGAGTTTTATCATAACCAAAGTTTTCTCTGTTCAGACAAATAAAAACAGGAACTCAGTTGTACAAAATACAGGTGTGGAGGATGATCTCAGAGCACTCATAAAAGATAAACCAAGATTTGATTTTACTTGTTTTATGAGTAGGATAAGTTTTCGACCCTTGAATGTAAGTTTTCTCACTATTGTAGAGATAATATCTACTTTCATAAAATTATTATGAGGATGAAATGAGGTGATAGATGGACACATACATAGAAAACCGGATAGGTAGGTAGATAAGAGTCCTCACTATCACAATTACAAGTGGCCAATAACATTAGCAACAATCATTGTTGTTTATAAATATCAAAAGACATAGCCCATTGTTTGCTTATTTTAATGGACTCTAAAGATGTCATTTGGGCTGCAAATAGAACAGCAAATGAGACAAACAATTCTACATGATTAATGCCAGAGATGACTGTAGGTCTGATCGACCGCACAGGTCACAAGCTTTCAGTATTGTTGGTGTTGCACTCACCTGGCACTGTGAACGCAACTGATTCAAATACTGCCCCCCAAACTTAGTAGACAACAAGGCCACAAGGAAACGGAAGCTTACTTCTCCTGATCTCAGATCTCTGAGAAAACTCTGATGCTTTTAAAATCAGTGTCTGGCCATAGTGTCTGCAAAAAAAAAATAATATTTCCAATACTTTGCTACATTTTTTAAGATTTTTTTTTTATTGTGACATAACCTAGGATTTTCCAGTAACTAATAGAAAGGCCCAATACCCTCCCACAATATTCTCCCACATTACCGTCAGAATCCTTTCCTTTCTCTACACGTTCCCTCCCATCTCCTGATCCCGATAAATATAAGGCTAGAAGCTAGAGTTACCCTCTTTTATTTCTAAAAGCAAACATAATAATCTTCCTTGCTGAAGCTTCCTGGCCAATATCCTTTCAGAGAGACGTGCTCCAGTTTGAGCTCATAGGTGAGCCATTTCTGAGCATTTACAAGTTGATGCATTTTTACTTTCACAGTCATTATATTACCTTATCATTCATCTTGCTAAAAACATCTGCAAAGAACTCAAGTGTGAAAGTTGCAATACAAAACTCAATATTATTCTTTCTAGAAATATCACTAATTATAATTTCACAGGAAATGAATACCCAGCAACCATGAGTTAAAAAGAAAGAAAAGATTGGAAAGGATTTATTGAGTAGAACAAAAAGACTCCAAAACCTTTTAAAAAAATAGAAAAAAAGCTTTAAGTTCTTTGACACAATGCAATATGACAAACCAGGTCCACCAATTAAGTAAAAACCTCCCACGATAAAGCCACAGATTATATACTAAAGTGGCAGAACAGGCTCATCATTTATAGGAGCTATGATTCTGGTGTATGTTTTCCCAACAGTAAAAAGGAGAGAGGAATCTATTTTGGTGCTATTAGCTCACAGCTGGGTTTGATCAAGAGGGGTGTCTGGGATATCTGCTGTGGTCTGTAAGACAAACCAAGGGGGCTGATTTAACTGTGGTCCAAGGCCAGAGGCAACAAAGAGAATGACCTGTGGGAAATATCTGTTTCATTCAGAGTCCCAGAGTCCAGGGAAAAGGTTATGCCATAAGAACCTACACTAATCTGAAGAAAATTTATAGTCACAAGTCAATATGTTCTCTTTCCACCTCATGTTTTCTTATTAAAATAATTGGAATTTGCTAGAAGGCACAAACTATCTGAGGAAGGAAGAAAGTCAGAGACATTGAAGGGAAGGAATGGGGAAGGAAAACAGATAAGAAGAAAGGGTAGACCAAAAAATGCATCAGCTTTCTTCTTTTAGGAATTTTGTTCATTTAGCCAATATGCGGGAGTCCCTTAAGTAATGAGAACAAATGAGGGAGTGTTCAGCCTGAGTTCTCTAAGTCTGAGCTGCAGAGTATTGTCTTTAAAAATGTGGCTTTACATTGTAGAACACATAGTAACTTGAATTATAATAATAATTCTGGAACAGAGATTCTAAGATGCCTTATGCTATTGACAGATAAGAATCATTAGCAGTTAACCGTATTAGTTATTTGTATTAAAATATTTACTCCTGCTTCCTTGAAAAGTTGATCTTTGTAGCTAGGATATTCCTTACAACTCCAGTACTATCTCATTCTCTTAAAAAAAAAAATATTGACTAAGTTGGCAAGGTAAACTTCTGTTCTGGTCTTAGGAAATTATCAAAAATTACCATAATTCTCCTCAGATTATACTTTGCTATTCTGGTTCTCAATTACCTTATCTAGTTGAGCAAAAATATTGTACCATTAAATTTTTTTTTTCTTGCACTTAATTTTTCCTGTTTCCTTGTCAAG
This sequence comes from Enhydra lutris kenyoni, assembly GCF_002288905.1. Lineage (NCBI taxonomy): Eukaryota > Metazoa > Chordata > Mammalia > Carnivora > Mustelidae > Enhydra > Enhydra lutris. The sequence goes on from NW_019154087.1 coordinate 65,114,620, forward strand.
AAGCTTGTGCTTCTATCCCTGCATCTGGTTCTATGAGGCTGCTTGGCTTTATATCTTTTTGGTATAAACAGTGATTAAACATCCCTTCCCCCTCCTAGTTTTAGGCAGACATAACCTAATCTGTGTTATGTGACAAGACCAATTAGTCTCGCCCACTCTCCAGCCTTCTGTCCCTCCCCTCTCAGCTGCTACCCTCTTGGCACTCCATCTCTTTTAGGAAGTAGCTGTAGGAGCCAAATTTCTAAACTGAATTCATTAGATGAATATGCAGGTCCAGATTGCATAAATGTGCTCACATCCTCAAGTAGAACTCAGACTCAAGACTTCTTCTGACTCTTTCCTCTCATTGCATTTTATGTTTGTTAGAAGATTTCTGACTACAAAACTTCCTCATTGGCTAGAAAGAAAGGGAAGTTATATGGACTAGAAGTGGGCAAATGGAAGGCCCAGAATTGGACTGAAAAAAAATAAAGGCAGAGAATGCCATCCTTTCCTTGGATCTGTTATTTTCTATCTGTTTTAACAAGGAGCAACTTGCCTACTTCTGACATGTATAGGTGGCCTGCAGAGTCCAGCTGATGGATGGGCAAGACATGCCACTCATAATTCATGCTCAGAGCACTTACACTACAACTAGCTGGGTCAATTGAAATCAGAAGGGGACCCTGAGGACAAGACATGGAAACACAGAACAGCTGGTGGTGCACAATTCTGATGAGTCTATTATCCCATAGCCAGACTGTAGCCACCACAGCTGGGGATAGCAGGTGCCAAGAAAGCCTGACCCATTGGATCTTGAGGTACTAAAGAGAGAAAACACTTAAGCTTGCTTCATTTTGTTTCTGTTATCGGAATTATTTTTTTGGATTTTAAAATCTAACATTTTTTTTCAATAGTATAACTGGTAACAGAGGGCTGAACATTCTATGATAAGTTATTTGGTGCTGGCAGCTTAAATTTCAAAACTGATAACTATAGATATGTCATGTTAACTGATAGAAAAGTCATAAGTAAATCTCTGGGGCAACTGCTTAGATAAATATCAGACTTAAAAAAAAATCACAGAATTCACCAATAAAACCTGAGTCCCTTGCAAATATGCCTGCTAGTAAGTCTTCATTAGATAATAAGATTGGTGACTTCCTGTCATTTTAAAAGCACAGGCATCTTCTCTTGGATTAATTGAAAGTTTCCTTAAAAATGTTTAAATGTGAGAGACAGAAAGAGGTAGAGGAAACAACAGAGAAATAAAACAAATATCAAAGCCTTACAACAGATTTCCCTTTCTAGGCATTTGAGATGACAATATGATGCTATTTTTTGTGTGTTCAGTTTGTCCCTCACTCCATATTCCTGCAATTCACTGTCATCTGTTGCCAACCCAGCACCCTCAGGAAGCCTGAAAGTACTTAATGTGGGCTCTTAGTTCATGCCCCTTTAACTAAGAAAGTCTGGGCTGTGACATCATTGCTTCTGTGCTCACACCTGCCCTACACAGAGACTTGGATCACTGGTACCATGCATTAGGTGGAAATTCCCATTAATATAAGCCTGAAAATAAAAAGATTAATAGAGGATCCCTTGGCCAATTTAGATGTGGTCCAAGAATACAAACATAGCACCTTGGACACTGGTGCTATTCTCAGGCAAACATTTCAGAAAGTTCCCTCTTTTTCTGGAATGCCTTCACAATGGAAACAAGAGTCAGAACTATTTTCTTTCTTTTCTTCTTCAAATGGATTTTAATGTCCTGTCACTCTAAGTTTAACATAGTAAATTCTCAATAGTACCTGTGCAGTGGTTTGTACGTCATTCCAGCACAGTGCAATCCAGGATAGCAGTCTGTGGAGGAAGAAGTTCTCCTGAAAGGCCGTCTACATTAATTTGCCATTTTCCAGCATTCTCCACACTGTGATTTGTACAGAATTATAGGAGCTGCTGAAGCCAGCTGGCTCCTTTGTCTTTCCTTGACTTCTGGCCAGCCTCTATTCATATTGCTGCGACCAGAAGATTAAAAAAAAAAAAAAAAAGAAAAGAAAAGAGAAGAAAAGGAACTCATAGGTTTAAGAAGTGCCTAAAATTGTGCAGAAAAAATATATCTGAGATATTATCAGTCAACTAGTGCCTAGTAAGCTTTTAATGGGGGTTAAAAATGCAAAGCACAGGGGCACCTGGGTGGCTCAGTGAGGTAAAGCCTCTGCCTTCGGCTCACGTCATGATCCCAGGGTCCTGGGATCAAGCCCCGCATCGGGCTCTCTGCTCAGTGGGGAGCCTCCTTCCCTTCCTTTCTCTCTGCCTGCCTCTCTGCCTACTTGTGATCTCTCTCTCTGTGTCAAAAAAATTAAAAAATTAAAAAAAATGCAAAGCACAGAAAGAAGAACTAAAATGTATACAATCAAGTCTTTGTCGTGACAGAAGTTTCTGTAGTTGGTGAGTTAGAGAAATAATCCAAATTTATCATGCATTTGAGCTTCAGTAGAAGGGGAGAGACGCACCTGGAGGTCTTAGAACACTACATCAAAAACTGATAATGTACTGTCTGTTGACTAACATAACATTAAAAAAAAAGTTCATTCTTTTTGACTAAAATCCCAATTCCAAGAAATAAATAAAAACAAATAATACATACAGAAAGAACTATACACAAGGAGGGTCATCATAACACTACTTAAAATAGTAAAAAAAAAAAATAGCAAGAAATGAAATGTTGGATAATTAAGAAGACAAGACTTAGACTAAAGTTATCCTAATATTATTTCCACCTTTCTGTCAAATCTGAATTTTGCGTAAGAGATATACAAAAATATAAATTCAAATCTTAATCTTTTATAACATGGTTTTATATATGATTTTTATATTTAAGATCTGGCGGAGGGTGAGGCCAAAAAGTCCCTTTGTAGCAAAACTTAAGGAGGTGCTCACTCTTGGGAGCTTGCAAGTGCAGCGTTGGCACTTAGCCATGAGAATGGGTGATTCCTTAAATCATGTGCCCAGAGCACCTATCTTGCCTCACCCTTGACCCAGTCTTGTGCCTGGTATCTTCCAGATGCACCGTAATGGACATAAGCACTACTCTCTGGTGGGACATTTAAGTTCTTTTTAATGTTTTGCTGTTATAAATAACACTTCGATGTGTATATGTAACATTATAGATATTTGATTTTATCATTGGAATACATTTAGAATAGTGGGTTTTCTTCTTAAAAGTTTAAGGATTTGATCTATATTGACATATTTCCTCCAGGAAATTGATATGCCTCTACACTGATTCTTTCAGCAGTATTTGAGAGTTTTTAATGCATATTTTTTTCTATTCATTTTAGTCTTTGCAATATGATAGAAAAAGCTCATTGTTTCTCTTTTCATTTTTTAGTGTTAGTAATATTAAATATTTTAACACTATTTTTCCTTTGTGTGTGTCTATTCCCTGCTTATGTGTCTTAGCAATTTTTCCATTAGGGTTTTTGTGGTTTTTTTTTTAAGTATCTTATTTACTTATCTGAGAGGGAGAGTTCAGGGAGGAGGAGCAGAGGAGGGGAACAAGCAGATACCCCTCTGAACACAGAGCCTGACTCTGGGCTCAAATCTCGGACCCTGAGATCATGACCTGAGCTGAAGTCAGATGCTTAACTAAATGAGTCATCCACGTGCCCCTGGGTCTTTGTTTTTTCTTAAAGATTTATAAGTTTCTCACAAACTAAAGCTATCAGTCTGAATCTCAGATATGTTATATTTGTTATCAACTGTATTTGTCACATTTTGTTGTGCTAAATCAAAAATGGTAAAAAATAATAATAGCACTTTCTGTGTGGTTTCTTTGTTTCGGGTACTGTATTAACCATTTATAATTATTAATCCAGACAAGAGGCAAGTACCATCATTATTCTTCATTTTATAGTGGAAGAAACTAAGATGTAGAAAAGCTAAGAGGTAATGTAATACGCCCCAAATCATTCAGCTATTTAGAGGTGGGTGAGTTTTCTTATTTAGGAAGGCCTTGTCTTGGATCTAAACTCTTAAATGTTGCCCTATACAACTTCCTAGGACAGAATGGACAGTAATAAAATGATAAATCAAATCTATTGACTATTTTTTACTATCTCTAGTGTTATGCTATTTTATTTTAGTATTTTCTTTACATAAGTCAGTAGATTAAAGATTAATTTACATACCTGATATTTGATAAATCAAATATTGGGGATATTTGATAAATTAATGTTTAAAGATTCAATGCCTCCATCATATATCAAAGTTTATTCCAGAAGGATTAGAGTTAAATGCTAAAAAATTAGATAATTCTGTTTGCTAGAAAATCATATATTTATCATTTAGTTAAATATAGAATTTTCTTATGATCCTTTGTGACATCTTTGTATAACATACTTTGCCTAATATCTATGTTTTTGAATGTTTAAATTTTTCTTTCTTTTTTAAAAAATTTTATTTTTTTTTCAGTGTTCCAAAATGCATTGTTTACGCACCACACCCAGTGCCCCATGCAATACATGCCCTCCACAATACCCACCATCAGGCTCACCCAACCTCCCACATCCCCCCCACAACCCTCAGTTTGTCTCTCAGAGTCCACAGTCTCTCATGGTTTGTCTCCCCTCCGATTTTCCCCAACTCATTTCTCTCCATCTCCCAGTGTCCTCTGTGTTATTCCTTATGCTCCACCAATAAATGAAACCATGTGATAATTGACTATCTCTGCTTGACTTATTTCACTCAGCATAATCTCCTCCAGTCCCATCCATGTTGATACAAAAGTTGGGTATTCATCCTTTCTGATGGAGGCATAATGCTCCATTTTATACGTGGACCGTATCTTCTTTATCCATTCGTCCATTGAAGGGCATCTTGGTTCTTTCCATAGTTTGGTAACTGTGGCTATTTCTGCTATGAACATTGGAGGTACAGATGGCCCTTCTTTTCACTACATCTGTATCTTTGGGGAAAATACCCAGTAGTGCAATTGCAGAGTCATAGGGAAGCTCTATTTTTAATTTCTTAAGGAATCTCCACTGTTTTCCAAAGTGGCTGCACCAACTTGCAATCCCACCAACAATGTAAGAGGGTTCCCCTTTCTCCACATCCCCTCCAACACATGTTGTTTACTGTCTTGTTAATTTTGGCCATTCTAACTGGTGTATGGTGGTATCTCAATGTGGTTTGGATTTGAATCTCCCTGATGGCTAACGATGATGAACATTTTTTCATGGGTCTGTTAGCCATTTATATGTCTTCTTTGGAGAAGTGTCTGTTCATGTCTTCTGCCCATTTTTTGACATGATTATCTGTTTTGTGTGTGTTGAGTTTGAGGACTTCTTTATAGATCTTGGATATCAGCCCTTTGTCTGTAGTGTCATTTGTGAATGTCTTCTCCCATTCTGTGGGTTGCCTTTTTGTTTTGATGACTGTTTCCTTTGCTGTGCAGAAGCTTTTGATCTTGATGAAGTCCCAAAAGTTCATTTTTGCTTTTGTTTCCTTTGCCTTTGGAGACATATCTTGAAAGAAGTTCCTGTGGCCAATGTCAAAGAGGTGACCAGCTATGTCCTCCTCTAGGATTTTGATAGATTCCTGCCTCACATTGAGGTCTTCTATTCATTTTGAGTTTATCTTTGTGTACGGTGTCAGAGAATGGTTGAGTTTCATTCTTCTACATGTAGCTGTCCAATTTTCCCAGCACCATTTATTGAAGAGACTGTCTTTTTTCCACTGGATATTTTTCCTGCTTCATCAAGGATTATTTGACCATAGGGTTGAGGGTCCATATCTGGGCTCTCCACTCTCTTCCACTGGTCTATGAGTCTGTTTTTGTGCCAGTACCATGCTGTCTTGGTGATCACAGATTTGTAGTAAAGCTTGAAATCAGGCAATGTGATGCCCCAATTTTGCTTTTCTTTTTCAATATTTCCTTAGCAATTTGAGGTCTTTTCTGGTTCCATACAAATTTTAGGATTGTTTGTCTAGCTCTTTGGGAAATGCCAGTGGAAATTTGATCGGGATGGTATTGAAAGTGTAGATGGCTCTAGGCAGTATAAAGATTTTGACAATGTTTATTCTTCCAATCCATGAGCATGGAATGCTCTTCCATCTTTTTGTGTCTTCTTCAATTTCTTTCATGAGTATTCTGTAGTTCTTCAAGTACAGATCCTTTACCTCTTTGATTGGGTTTATTTCCAGGTATTTTATGGTTCTTGGGGCTATAGTAAAGGGAATCGATTCTCTAATTTTCCTTTGTATGTTTTCATTGTTAGTGTATAAGAAAGCAACTGATTTCTTTCATCAAGGTTGTCCAGTTATTATTTTTTTCCTTTAAAAAATAATTTCAACTAATTAACTCTTGGATTTATATATTACTGGCTGAACTATCCTGAGTTGCTTGGAAAAATTATTAAGTGTTGCTAAATAAATCCTAGATCCTACCTACTTTACAGCCTGTTACACAGAGTTGTATAAGTAAGATTCAGAGCAATTGTAAATCAAAATCTGCAACTTGGAGCATCTGTGTGTGTTCAGAGATAATTCTCCATGGGTTTTCCTCATTTCTGAACATATTATGAGGAGAGACATGGTGGTCTTTGTCCTAGAATATCTTTTCAAAGATGTTGTAGAGCAAACAGGAAGATAATGATATTGTCTCCCTCTGGAGCAGAGGGCAGATCAGTTTACTGCCTAGCATAATAGAGATAATATCTTGTTTTGCCACAAAGGTCTGGTAGGTCTGCCTACAGTCCATTACAAAAGTTTGAGTTTCAGCTCAAGTCTCCTTAGCTGTGATGCAGACCCACTGGTGCCCAGCAATCACCTGGGCTACTCCTTATCAATCCCCCTAAAACATGGGTGCAAGAGGAATTAATAGAAACTAGATACTCATTGAAGGTTTGTTGTTGTTGTTGTTGTTGTTGTTTTTTGTTTGTTTGTTTGGTTTTTGTTTTTGTTTTTTTGTCTCTGACCCTTGGGTTTTGTGTCTTCTGCCAGCTTCATGAAATTGTGGTGGGACAATGTGTTAATTTTATTTTTTATAAACATATATTTTTATCCCCAGGGGTGCAGGTCTGTGAATCGCCAGGTTTACACACTTCACAGCACTCACCATAGCACATACCCTCCCCAATGTCCATAACCCCACCCCCCCTCCCAACCCCCCTCCCCCCATCAACCCTCAGTTTGTTTTGTGAGATTAAGAGTCACTTATGGTTTGTCTCCCTCCCAATCCCATCTTGTTTCATTTACTCTTCTCCTACCCACTTAACCCACCATGTTGCATCTCCTCTCCCTCATATCAGGGAGATCATATGATAGTTGTCTTTCTCCGATTGACTTATTTCGCTAAGCATGATACCCTCTAGTTCCATCCACGTCGTCGCAAATGGCAAGATTTCATTTCTTTTGATGGCTGCATTGTATTCCATTGTGTATATATACCACATCTTCTTTATCCATTCGTCCGTTGATGGACATCTAGGTTCTTTCCATAGTTTGGCTATTGTAGACATTGCTGCTATAAACATTCGGGTGCACGTGCCCCTTCGGGTCACTACATTTGTATCTTTAGGGTAAATACCCAGCAGTGCAATTGCTGGGTCATAGGGTAGTTCTATTTTCAACATTTTGAGGAACCTCCATGCTGTTTTCCAGAGTGGTTGCACCAGCTTGCATTCCCACCAACAGTGTAGGAGGGTTCCCCTTTCTCCGCATCCTCGCCAGCATCTGTCATTTCCTGACTTGTTAATTTTAGCCATTCTTAATGGTGTGAGGTGATATCTCATTGTGGTTTTGATTTGTATTTCCCTGATGCCGAGTGATATGGAGCACTTTTTCATGTGTCTGTTGGCCATCTGGATGTCTTCTTTGCAGAAATGTCTGTTCATGTCCTCTGCCCATTTCTTGATTGGATTATTTGTTCTTTGGGTGTTGAGTTTGCTAAGTTCTTTATAGATTTTGGACACTAGCCCTTTATCTGATATGTCATTTGCAAATATCTTCTCCCATTCTCTCAGTTGTCTTTCGGTTTTGTTAACTGTTTCCTTTGCTGTGCAAAAGCTTTTGATCTTGATAAAATCCCAATAGTTCATTTTTGCCCTTGCTTCCCTTGCCTTTGGCGATGTTCCTAGGAAGATGTTGCTGCGGCTGAGGTCGAAGAGGTTGCTGCCTGTGTTCTCCTCAAGGATTTTGATGGATTCCTTTCTCACATTGAGGTCCTTCATCCATTTTGAGTCTATTTTCGTGTGTGGTGTAAGGAAATGATCCAATTTCATTTTTCTGCATGTGGCTGTCCAATTTTCCCAACACCATTTGTTGAAGAGGCTGTCTTTTTTCCATTGGACATTCTTTCCTGCTTTGTCAAAGATGAGTTGACCATAGAGTTGAGGGTCTATTTCTGGGCTCTCTATTCTGTTCCATTGATCTATGTGTCTGTTTTTGTGCCAGTACCATGCTGTCTTGATGATGACAGCTTTGTAATAGAGCTTGAAGTCCGGAATTGTGATGCCACCAACTTTGGCTTTCTTTTTCAATATTCCTTTGGCTATTCGAGGTCTTTTCTGGTTCCATATAAATTTTAGGATTATTTGTTCCATTTCTTTGAAAAAAATGGATGGTACTTTGATAGGAATTGCATTAAATGTGTAGATTGCTTTAGGTAGCATAGACATTTTCACAATATTTATTCTTCCAATCCAGGAGCATGGAACATTTTTCCATTTCTTTGTGTCTTCCTCAATTTCTTTCATGAGTACTTTATAGTTTTCTGTGTATAGATTCTTAGTCTCTTTGGTTAGATTTATTCCTAGGTATCTTATAGTTTTGGGTGCAATTGTAAATGGGATGGACTCCTTAATTTCTCTTTCTTCTGTCTTGTTGTTGGTGTAGAGAAATGCAACTGATTTCTGTGCATTGATTTTATATCCTGACACTTTACTGAATTCCTGTACAAGTTCTAGCAGTTTTGGAGTGGAGTCTTTTGGGTTTTCCACATATAGCATCATATCATCTGCGAAGAGTGATAGTTTGACTTCTTCTTTTCCGATTTGGATGCCTTTAATTTCCTTTTGTTGTCTGATTGCTGAGGCTAGGACTTCTAGTACTATGTTGAATAGCAGTGGTGATAACGGACATCCCTGCCGTGTTCCTGACCTTAGCGGAAAAGCTTTCAGTTTTTCTCCATTGAGAATGATATTTGCGGTGGGTTTTTCATAGATGGCTTTGATAATATTGAGGTATGTGCCCTCTATCCCTACACTTTGAAGAGTTTTGATCAGGAAGGGATGCTGTACTTTGTCCAATGCTTTTTCAGCATCTATGGAGAGTATCATATGGTTCTTGTTCTTTCTTTTATTAATGTGTTGTATCACATTGATTGATTTGCGGATGTTGAACCAACCTTGCAGCCCTGGAATAAATCCCACTTGGTCGTGGTGAATAATCCTTTTAATGTACTGTTGAATCCTATTGGCTAGTATTTTGGCGAGAATTTTTGCATCTGTGTTCAGCAAGGATATTGGTCTGTAGTTCACTTTTTTGATGGGATCCTTGTCTGGTTTTGGGATCAAGGTGATGCTGGCCTCATCAAATGAGTTTGGAAGTTTTCCTTCCATTTCTATTTTTTGGAACAGTTTCAGGAGAATAGGAATTAGTTCTTCTTTAAATGTTTGGTAGAATTCCCCTGGGAAGCCGTCTGGCCCTGGGCTTTTGTTTGTTTGGAGATTTTTGATGACTGTTTCAATCTCCTTACTGGTTATGGGTCTGTTCAGGCTTTCTATTTCTTCCTGGTTCAGTTGTGGTAGTTTATATGTCTCTAGGAATGCATCCATTTCTTCCAGATGGTCAAATTTGTTGGCGTAGAGTTGCTCATAGTATGTTCTTATAATTGTCTGTATTTCTTTGGTGTTAGTTGTGATCTCTCCCTTTCACTCATGATTTTATTTATTTGGGTCCTTTCTCTTTTCTTTTTGATAAGTCTGGCCAGGGTTTATTGATCTTATTAATTCTTTCAAAGAACCAGCTCCTAGTTTCGTTGATTTGTTCTATTGTTTTTTTTTGGTTTCTATTTCATTGATTTCTGCTCTGATCTTTATGATTTCTCTTCTCCTGCTGGGTTTAGGGTTTCTTTCTTGTTCTTTCTCCAGCTCCTTTAGGTGTAGGGTTAGGTTGTGTACCTGAGACCTTTCTTGTTTCTTGAGAAAGGCTTGTACCGCTATATATTTTCCTCTCAGGACTGCCTTTGTTGTGTCCCACAGATTCTGAACCGTTGTGTTTTCATTATCATTTGTTTCCATGAATTTTTTCAATTCTTCTTTAATTTCCTGGTTGACCCTTTCATTCTTTAGAAGGATGCTGTTTAGTCTCCATGTATTTGGGTTCTTTCCAAATTTCCTCTTGTGATTGAGTTCTAGCTTCAGAGCATTGTGGTCTGAAAATATGCAGGGAATGATCCCAATCTTTTGATAACGGTTGAGACCTGATTTAGGACCAAGAATGTGATCTATTCTGGAGAATGTTCCATATGCACTAGAGAAGAATGTGTATTCTGTTGCTTTGGGATGACATGTTCTGAATATATCTGTGATGTCCATCTGGTCCAGTGTGTCATTTAAGGCCTTTATTTCCTCGTTGATCTTTTGCTTGGATGATCTGTCCATTTCAGTGAGGGGAGTGTTAAAGTCCTCTACGATTATTGTATTATTGTTGATGTGTTTCTTTGATTTTGTTATTAATTGGTTTATATAGTTTGGCTGTTCCCATGTTAGGGCATAGATATTTAAAATTGTTAGATCTTCTTGTTGGACAGATCCTTTGAGTATGATATAGTGTCCTTCCTCATCTCTTATTATAGTCTTTGGCTTAAAATCTAATTGATCTGATATAAGGATTGCCACTCCTGCTTTCTTCTGATGTCCATTAGCATGGTAAATTCTTTTCCACCCCCTCACTTTAAATCTGGAGGTGTCCTCGGGTTTAAAATGAGTTTCTTGTAGACAACATATAGATGGGTTTTGTTTTTTTATCCATTCTGATACCCTGTGTCTTTTGATTGGGGCATTTAGCCCATTAACATTCAGGGTAAGTATTGAGAGATATGAATTTAGTGCCATTGTATTGCCTGTAAGGTGACTGTTACTGTATATTGTCTCTGTTCCTTTCTGATCTACTACTTTTAGGGTCTCTCTTTGCTTAGAGGACCCCTTTCAATATTTCCTGTAGAGCTGGTTTGGTGTTTGCAAATTCTTTCAGTTTTTGTTTGTCCCGGAAGCTTTTAATATCTCCTTCTATTTTCAATGATAGCCTAGCTGGATATAATATTCTTGGCTGCATGTTTTTCTCGTTTAGTACTCTGAATATATCATGCCAGCTCTTTCTGGCCTGCCAGGTCTCTGTGGATAAGTCTGCTGCCAATCTAATATTTTTACCATTGTATGTTACAGACTTCTTTTCCCGGGCTACTTTCAGGATTTTCTTTTTGTCGCTAAACTTGTAAATTTTACTATTAGGTGACGGGGTATGGACCTATTCTTATTGATTTTGAGGGGGGTTCTCTGAACCTCCTGGATTTTGATGCTTGTTCCCTTTGCCATATTGGGGAAATTCTCTCCAATAATTCTCTCCAATATACCTTCTGCTCCCCTCTCTGTTTCCTCTTCTTCTGGAATCCCAATTATTCTAATGTTGTTTCGTCTTATGGTGTCACTTATCTCTCAAATTCTCCCCTCGTGGTCCAGTAGCTGTTTGTCCCTCTTTTGCTCAGCTTCTTTATTCTCTGTCATTTGGTCTTCTATATCGCTAATTCTTTCTTCTGCCTCATTTATCCTAGCAGTGAGAACCTCCATTTTTGATTGCACCTCATTAATAGCTTTTTTGATTTCAACTTGGTTAGGTTTTAGTTCTTTTATTTCTCCAGAAAGGGCTTTTATATCTCCCGAGAGGGTTTCTCTAATATCTTCCATGCCTTTTTCGAGCCCGGCTAGAACCTTGAGAATCGTCATTCTGAACTCTAGATCTGACATATTACCAATGTCTGTATTGATTAGGTCCCTAGCCTTTGGTACTGCCTCTTGTTCTTTTTTTTGTGGTGAATTTTTCCGCCTTGTCATTTTGTCCAGAGAAGAGTATATGAAGGAGCAAGTAAAATACTAAAAGGGTGGCAACAACCCCAGGAAAATATGCTTTAGCCAAATCAGAAGAGATTCCAAATCGTGAGGGGGGTGAAAGGGGATAAAAAGAGGTTCAGAAAGAAAAAAAAAAAAAGAAAAGAAAAAAGAAACAATTAAAAAAAGAAAACCAATAAAGAAAAAATATAAAAAGGAAAAAATATATATATATTAGATAAACTAGTTAAAAAACATTAAAAAAAAGGGTAAAAGTTAAAAAAATTTAGCAGAAGAAGAAAAAATTGAAAAAGAAAAAAAAAATAAAAATTAAATTAACTGCAAGGCTAAAGAATCATGGGGAGAAAGCCATGAGTTCCGTGCTTTGCTTTCTCTTCCTCTTGAATTCCGCTGCTCTCCTTGGTATTGAAACTGCACTCCTTGGTAGGTGAACTTGGTCCTGGCTAGGCTTCTTGTTGATCTTCTGGGGGAGGGGCCTGTTGTAGTGATTCTCAAGTGTATTTGCCCCAGGTGGAGTGGCACCGCCCTTACCCGGGCCTGTCTGAGTAATCCGCTCGGGTTTGCTTTCGGGAGCTTTTGTTCCCTGAGCGCTTTCCATAGAGTTCCGGAGGGCGGGAATGAAGATGGCGGCCTCCCAGTCTCCGGCCCGGAGGAGCCGAGAGCCCGGGGTCCCACTCCTCAGTGCGCCCTCAGAGAACAGCGCCCAATTACTCCCGTCACCCTGGCCTCCGGCCGTGCTCCGAGCTGACCGAGCCTGCGACCGGTTCAAGGTAACCCCGAGCTTAGAGCTTACTCCTCGGCTCTGTCTCTGTAGCCGGCTTCCCCATTCTACTACCTGTAAGATCTGCGACACTCAGACACCCCCGATCCTTCTGTGACCCTGCGGGACCTGAGGCCGTGCTGACCCCGCCTGGGCTTCACCGTGGTTAAGCCTCTGGAGCGATGTCCCTCAGCAGAACAGACTTTTAAAAGTCCTGATTTTGTGCTCCGTTGCTCCGCCGCTTGCCGGGAGCCGGCCCCTCCCCCCGCGGTCTATCTTCCCGTGGCTTTGGATTCACTTCTCCGCCAGTCCTACCTTTCAGAAAGTGGTTGATTTTCTGTTTCTAGAGTTGCTGTTCTTCTCTTCGATCTCCCGTTGGACATGTAGGTGTCTGCAATCTTTAGATAAGCTATCTAGCTGATCTCCTGCTACCTGAAGTAGTCTCAGCCTGCTACTTCTCCGTCATCTTGACTCCTCCCCCCGACAATGTGTTAATTTGAAAGCAGTATAAGTAGAATCTCATGCTCTTCATAGTGCTAGATGCTGACTTTTTTATACTTCCATTGATGTGTCTATTTCATTCTCTAATATGTCTTAATACACTTGGCATATCTCTCCTATTTTGTCTGTGAAGTATTCATTAGCTACAGGTATTTGTAAGAGTATGACCTTCTCTTTTAGTTACTCCCATGGGCTTGGTAGGTGAAGTTTATGTTTCGCCTCCTGGTGTTTATTTGACAGCAGAACAGCTCAGTTTTCCTCAGGATTAGGTAAAAAATTCATCCTCAGTTTTAGCTATACAGAAATATTAAAACATTTCTTTGAATAGACCCACAGAATTTCTCAAATTTATTTTGAGGTGTCTGCACACCCAATATTTGAGCAATTCTGTGAATTCTTGTTATTTCTTCAAATTGCATACATTCATTTCTCCTTATTCTAATCAAAGTATTTCATGATGTAAATTTGCTTTTAATTTCATCTTTGGCTGGGTTCCAAGGGTTTTAATATGCAGTGTTGTCATTATACTCCCTATGTATTTGATAAATTCAGTTTCAGTGTATTTAATAGTGTACAGTTTATTTAGAAGAGTATTTAATTTCCAAGTGTTTTATTAATATCAAGAACAAAACAGTATTCACTGGCTTCCTGTGATGCAAGATGAAAACATTGCCATACTTTACCTTCTCACTCAAATCCCAGTTTATTTTCATAAAATTTAATTCATAGATTCAGTTTTTAAAATTTTCACAATATCACATATTTTATTTTTCAAAAATAAAATTATCACTTTCACAATTGTATGTATAACAATTATTCAGACATTTAAAAATGGATTTGATACCCACCTTCAGTCATTATATTATGACTTTCCTGTTCTTTAAATATCTTATTTTAGTGTTTTGAAATCAAATGATACTGAGTTTAAAGCTTGGCCCAATGGCCATTTACCTTCTTTTTCCTTTTGTAAGTAATAGGCAATCTCCAAAAGGGGAACATAGTCTCAGCATTGTCTTTTCGTAGCAGTCAATGGCACCAGTGTCACCTGGGAGAGGTTGCTTCTTGCTCACCCACTGCCTTTTCAAGAATACACTGGCTGCTTGGAGGAAAAGCCTGCTAGTGTAAGCACCTGTGACCCTCTGGATACCTTCTTTGTGTCTCTCAAATGTCCTCAATCCACAACTGCCAAAGGAAAACCCCTTCTGCCCTATAGCTCACCTTTGTTTCTAGTACTCTTCTTTCCAAACTAGATGGTGTTTATGGAGTCCTTTAGCTCCTCTGCTTGGATCTCAAAAGGCTACCCTTATCTCACAGGGGAGTGAATTGAGATATGTCTCTGGTGTCTCTTCTCAATGTGGTTTTATTGCCATTATTTCTATCAGAAAGATTTTGAAAATTCCATGATGAAGGTGATATATTCCCCATGTCTTTTTCTGCCACAGATTCCTCACACTCCCCATTTTTACATACTCTTGGTCATTTCTATCATCGACCGAAGAGCAGTCACGTTTTTGTATACACACGGCATTCTTCCCAGACCTCTAGGTTACTTTTATTTTTCTTTGTCTTTTGCTCTGTTGTAATTAAGAGTAAATGCCTTATAATGAAAAAGGACAATATACATGTTTTCTAGGTAACAGTATTAATCATTTTTAGGACCTGAACACCTTACAAAGTGCTTTGCATGTACTATGTGAGGGATTTCAAAACTGCCTATGGGTACATACAGCTGCCGTTCACATTTAACAGATAAAGCAACTGAAGACTTAAGCAGTTGTCATTGGCCCAAAGCCACGTAAGTAATAACTGGTAGATCCAGATACCTGAGGCAATAAATGGTAAGGAAGAAATGGGTGGAGGAAACAGTACCATAGAGATTTAGGAGGGAAAGAGATTGTTGTACAGTAGAGTTATCTAGAAAAGAAAGTGGCCTTAAAATTGCACCAGCAAGGGTTAGGTTTGAAATCAAGAAATCCAGAAGTGTTTCAACCTATTAATTCAACATAAAGGTTAGGAAGTCAGTTAACTTCTTATTAAAGAATGAATTAAAAAAACAACAACAATGAAAAAACAAAAAGAAAAATAAAACAAACAAACAAAAATACAGATGTCACTCTGGCTAAGGAGAGACCTGGACTAAGGTAGGGAATCATGTTTTCTAATCATGGGGCCTCTTGGAAGATGCTGGAGCTGGAAATGATGCAGTTTAAGTCATAGTTAGCACAGGCTAAATGTACAGAGTCCGGTAAAGACAAAAGCAGGGAAAGCACTGAAAAGGGTCTGAAAAGAGTGGCCAAAACAGAGGAAGAGACATTCTCAGGAGTCCTTGTGGAGTGATAGATTATGGAGGTTCTGTAGAAAGCATGTATTAAAGATTCATTACATAGAACACCAAATAATGATTGAAAAATGAAATAATCCAGCCTAATACCTTCACTTGACAATAGAAAAAGCTGCAATCAAGGGGAGAAATACCCAGAATGTCCTAGCTTGTTAGAAGTAAGGTTTCCTCCACACCAGCCACTTGCTACTTGCACTGTCTTACTGTCCATATTTATGTGAAAGTCATAGAGCCCAATCAGTTACCCAAGTCCTACTTTGTCCAAGGTTCTGAATGTGGTAAAAAGAAGAGTAGAAAATTTAAATATTTCCCCTTTTGCCACACCTTTCACAGGCAACTTCAGCCTTCTCTGGCATCCTTCACTATGTCCCAGTTCCCATTATACTTCTTCCTACAGTGCCTCAGATTTTCAACTTACTCCTAAGTATTGGACTGTTAATACTTTTTATTTCATCTGAATATTGCCAGAGCAACCCTTTAACAATGTATGGAGGAATTATTCTGGAAAAAAAAAACCAGAATTAAAGTATATTTAGTTAGATGTAAGATTAAGAGAATGAAAGTAGGAAAATTTGGGGCCACTTGGCTAAGAGTTAACAGTAAGGAAGTTATCTTCTTAGGTTTGTTGGGCTTACAAACAAGAGTTAAATACCAAATAATGGTATTATCTAGTATGATTTCTCAGATACGAAAAAGAATAGAATTGTGACCTCCCATACACCAGCCCTGGAGAAGGTCAGATAAAGTGGAGTGATATTTAGTGCCCTAGAGTTTTCTAAATGCACACTAGTAGGAGGTGAAAAACTCTATGCAACCCACTCCACACATGTACTCATTCAAATCAACAAATATTTATGGAACACTTGTGACGTGCAAAACATTTGGTGAAGTGCTACAAAGGACAGTAAGGTACATGAGACAGAAAGTCTGTCCTAAGGGAATTTGGGATCCAGTTCTAGCCATTCACCAGAAAGGCCACGAGGGAGAAAAATGTGATTCCAAAATTGGAAGTTACTAATGGGCAAAGAATAAGGCAAGAGAAGGAAGACAGTATGTCTTCATGTGACTAAGCAACTTGGAAATTACTGCTTTTACTTAAAACCATACTCATTTTATAAGATCCTTAAAAGTGAATAAGGAGAAAAATATTTTACAGTCAGATACTTAACATCTTCCCAGTGTTAAGATGAAACCATTTCTATGATATTTCATTAGCCTGCTTCATAAGAATGAATGACTGGGGAGACTTCACTGCTTTATTAGGTAAGACTCAAGAACAGCTAAGGCAGTGGGAGAAATGCAAACTCTTTCAGGGTCATATATAAACAAGGCATTCATATTAATAGATGTTTTTAAAATTAGATTTCTTGTCGCTATCACATTTTTCTTAATTTCTCATGGTTAAATCTCTTTTTCTTTCTCTCTCTTACAACACACACACACACACACACACACACACACAGCAAAAATAGTTTGTGATCTATTAGCTTAGTCATGAAAAGAGAAATGGGAATGGGTGGTCTTGTTGGGAAAGGAAAGAACTGGCATCCTCAAATACAAAGAAGCAAGATATGTAAGTGGTGAGACAGGCAGGGTGTAGAGATTTTTGGAACGTTTTTGCAAGGCATCAGGAAACTATCTCTATAGTCACAATGATGTTTCTGTCTTGTCAGCATTTTTTCTTTATTTGTGTTGGGCTTTATGACATATCTAAGAATAATAAATAATTTATAAGATGCAATAATGGCCTGGTACATTTCTGGCAGATTTAAAAAAAAATTCTTCTCCAATAACTCATTTGATAAACTCTTGAATTCTTTTCTCTAGAACATTTTACACAACAATGCTTTGTTTTAAGGGTTGTCTATCAATGAGTTGCAAAGCATTCATTATGCATTCAAGCCTGCTTTTTTGTCTATCCCTTTCTTGCCTCCTTTTATTTTTCCCATTTAAGTGGCATTATTCTGGGAGTAATCTGATTCTTTGGGATGTAAAATGAAATCATGCTAGAAAAAAATTAACTCTTTAGACTCACAAAAACAATTGCAGTCTTTTATAGTAATGATCAAACTTCAAACTACGATTTGATTCAATACATGCTTTTTTATCATTTACCTACTCATCCCTACCCAGGTACATGCATACACACATGAAGTGGTTAGACTGCTATGCTCTGGAAAAGGAAAAATAAACAACAGCATTCCCCATACATATTCCTAAGCAATAATGATGTCTTCTTGTTTTATCAGATGCTTCCTGAACATATATACTTAACTGGCTGTCCTGGCCATTATCCAAAATGAATATATTGTGTGATTTTTCTCTTCTGTTTGCTTTTATAAACCTTATGGATAACCCTAAAGTAGGTGACAGGGATCAGAAAGCATCCTTTATTCTTGATTATTTCTTGCCCACAAAGTGGGTAGCTTAACCTGTTGTCCTTTGTGATTAAGATTATGTTCACATCATACCGTCAGCGCATCTAGTGCCAGAAAATGTGTTTCTAGAAGTAGAATTCTAGGTACACTATGTGATCCGCATTTTCTGTTCTTTCCTGGAACTCTTTATGACCAAGGATTTAATTTGGAAACTGGCCAACTGTTGTTTGGCTATGAATCCAAGATTTTACACATCAAAAGGAACTAGTCTTTATCATGAATGAGAAGGTTCAGGCAAAACATGAATGAAGACAGAACTAAGTGATCCATCTATATTTAAAGATGGCCATAAATCGCAGTGATAAGGGGGCATGGAAGAAAATGGATCAACATCTGAGAACAAAGGAAGGCAGGAAGAAGAGTGGGCAGTTGGCTAGCTCTCTTTTAAACAATTCTTGCAGTTTTTTAGAGATGAATACGTGTTCTAGTCAGATCAAATACTCATTTCAATTCAGGGGTGCAATGTATCAAACAAAGGACTCTGCTCCCTTTTGGGAAGATGAAGATTCTTTTCCTCACATTCAACCATGCACTCTTTCTTGCAGACACATGTGAAACCAATAGCTGATGTTTAAGTTAGAAGTTTTGACCTGTATTCTGCTTTTTCAATTCAAAGGCACTATTTATTCTAAGATGTGCCATCAATAATAACTCTTTTCACACTCACACACACACACACACACACACACACCCCAACAATAACAACATTAAATGTATGCATCAAATGTCAGAGGTATCGTGATTTTGGAAACACTGAAATTAAAACTGTGTTTCTAGGAATCAAGAATCTCCAGGTCTTTAGTCTCCAGGTACAGAAGTTTAACGTGAATAGCCCCTATAGTTGTAGTATAGACCCTTATGCATTCATGCAGATTTGCAGACGTACATCTGGGACATTCTGTAGGTAAGGTATGCTCTAAGTGTTGGGATGGCTTCAAAAACAAATTAAACTTGACTTCTTTCCCTCCAATACCTTATGGCTTAGGAGAGGACCAAACACATTAAGTTCAATTAAGTACATTCCAAAGTGGAGATGATACCTCAGATATGGTGGAGAAAAAACAAATACTTGAGAAATAAATGCTATGTTCTGAGTATTTATCTTAGGAAACCATTGCTTCTAATTTGGCTAGGGATGGGAGGGAAATGGATAAGGGACTCTTTTGAGAAAAAGTGGCTTTTTTCCCCTTTTTTTAACATAATGAATGATGAGTAGAACTTTGCATAACGTTTTCACTGTGATGATTCAAATTATCTTTAAAAATTAATTTTATCAAATCCTTTTGCATTACATGTTTTCAGGCTGAACTTTCACATAATTTATCAAGATATTGTTCCTAGTATATACTTGTGTTGCCTGCCGAGCACTGGGCTTCATTTTCATTATGCTATGTTATCATTAGGTGAGCATCAAACCAGCATTCTCTAAACTCAGATCTACTGAGCACCTGAGCATGCTAACGCAGCACTCGAAGTAACTTGTGTAACCAAATCCACGATAGGACTCCTGTCCTTGAAAAGACTCCATCTTGTTTAGGAATTTTGATTGCAAATTAAAAACATAAGCTATGACACAAAATAACATGTACTAATATGAACTATCAGAATTAGGGAAAATAGTAAATGCTGTAGGACGAGGAAGGAGAGAAAAGTTTGTGTTTTCTGGGATGTCTCATAGACTCTAACTTATAAAAATGGAAAGAGTTAAAAAGTCACGAGGAATCAGAGCCTCCCAAAAGGAAACACAGTAGAGGCCAAGCCACAGAAGAGGGACTTTTTAGTGTCTGGGGATCAGAAGTTAATCAGCTGGGTTGCAGGTATGCTTATAGTGAATGATAGGAAGAAAGCTAATAAGGATTAACAATTTTTTACTGAGTACTTGCTGTTTGCCTGGGACAGAGGTAGTCCTTGGAGATAAAATTATTAGGACACCATTCTGTTCCTTAACCTCTAATCCATGGCGTCTGAATGATCAATCAATAGATCTTATCAAATCTTAGGTAGTCAACGTAGTACTTGAGGGCTACCCCTCAAGAGTAGTACAAGGCAGCTACCCCATTGACAAAAAGTACTTTTTGAGGGTCTTGGGTGGGAGGAGACATTTGCAAAGCAGTATTATTTAGAGCAGAAAGTGAATGCCAGATGTCAGAAAAGAGCTAGGAAACTAATGCAGAATCCATTTGTAATATTTATTTCTTTTCCTATCCATTAGACATGTACATTAATATATGAATAAGACATCCCATATATAGAATTCCACCTAAATACTACCTTTAAGCTAAACAGCAAGCTTAATGGTCTGTTTTCAGCAGATAACTATTATTTATAAACCAACCTAGTAAAGGTATCTTGGGGGATACATTTTCTATATTTTTGGCTGACATTTCTAGGTCCCTGAGCAGATCTTATTAGCTTGGTGATTTTAATCTCTGCCTCTTAAAAATGAAGGTCTTTGGCTCAAAATTTCTTCAGTTGATTTATATTACCTGTATCCTTTTCACCATGCCGCTATCTCCCCAGTGATATTAAATGGTGATTATTAGGCTTGATCAACATCACACACTTCCTTTTGATTTAACAGTGGAATATACACAGGTTTTAGTGATCAGTTTAAAGTTCCTTGTAAACTGTATTTATATGTTGAAACAGAGTAAACAACATATTCACCTTGAAAAGAGATGGATGCCACTGTATTTTCTGTCTCTTTAGGCAATATTACTTCTACGGTTTATCAGTAATGGCCATTACCCAACTAAAGTTCATTTAGGGTCTGAAACAAGGTTCTGGAAATGGTAATATCAGTTCTTCTCTGAGTCTTCTTTTCTGTGTTACATATTCCTAGTTTACAAATAAACTGACATTTATATTAATCACCTCTCTAGAGCAAACATAGCTGAAGAAGGGCTAATACATCATCCAAAAATTGCTACCTAAGTTCTAATTCCAAAATCTTTATTGCTGCTCATGATAAATGGCATAAAGAAAAAGGGAAATTTGGGGTTTGCAGTGGTCTGGTAGCTGTAGGAAATAAATTGTTCTGCATTTTGAGATAAATTTTGAAATATATTTTCAAAGGATTCTGATGGACTAATAAAGATTAAACATCATAATACTTTTTTTCTCAGGAGGTTATTTTTAATGAATACATTAGTAAGTCCCAGTTTTGTTCCTGGAATGGTTTAGAACTCTTTGTTCAAGTCTAAGAATGTACACAACCATACAGGAACCACCAAAACGTATGGTCCTGATGTTTTCAGTAAGTATTTTGGTTTAAACAGGGGTTTTTAAACCATAAGGTTTAAATAGGGGTTTGAAAAAAAATTGCAGTTAAATTTCAGTAATTTCTTACAAGATAAAAAACCGTTTGACAGAGTCTGAGAAATGTACGCTTGTACCTATAGATCATAATGAAGGTAAGACATGCAGTAGACTGATCTCCAATCTTTTATAGTACTGAAACTTGGGACTGCTTAATGATGTTAAAGCAAGATGCTTAAAGCTGTCCATCAGCTTCTGAAACATCACCATAATTAAATTTCAAGGCTGTACTCCATAAATCACTGGAACAGATATTAGGGTTGAAAAGGTCTCATTGATACGAATGGCATAAGTCATCTAGATGCCTAATAAGAGATGCCACCTTAAATATCATTCTTTGATTAACTCTGAAAGAAATACATCTACCAAGAGCGAGTGAGGGGCCACTTAAAAGTCTACTAAAAAGTAGGTGTTGCTTCTGATAAAAAAGCAGTTATAAAGAGTAAATCCCAAGATGGGGTAGCTGAGCAAAACACAAAGACAGAGAGATGGTGTTTCATATACGTAAATACAGGAGCTGGGGAGAAAACAAGAAAAAAAAAATCATGTACTGATTTTTAAGAATGCACAGCTGTCTCCACCAAGTTTGCTGAGTCCTCCAGATTCTACCAGGGGAGGTTTGGGACTGTTATTTTATGAAGTGCCACCTTTTCTGTTAAAGCTAAAGCTTCAATCTAGCTTCATCTGAAACTGCTTCATTTCATTTTAAGCAGAGGGAAACAGGATCATTGTGAAGAAGACACACGGATTAGTAACAGGGAGTCTTTGGGCTTCAGCACTACCATTATTTTAAGTTTTGTGAGCTTGAGCAATTTCTCTAACCTACCAGAGCTTCATTTCCCACTTGTGAGAAAGGCATAAAACCCATCGCCATCTTGTGCTTTAATAAATAAGAGTAGGACTTTAAAAACTACAGTGTTATGCTGATTGAGAATTGTTACTATTAAGAATCAATTTGTTGATAAAGTAGTTCATTTTTATTGGAAATACATTACCTATATATTAGGAGTACTAATTAGGAGAATAATTAACAAATAACTTGATCTTCAACTTTGACAAATGTTCCTAAAGATAGTCAGTGTATTTATTTGTTTTCCATTGGGTTTACACATCAAGGTTGTATCCTGGCGACTCTCTAGAACCCAGGGACCCTGTGTCTGAAATTCTTAGCATTTGCCACCAGATGGCGCTGTGTAGCAAGCAAATACCAAGTGCCTGGTCACTGGTAGGTAATCTCTGGGCTCCTGTCAGCAACAGGGACAAAAATTTGTGGAAAATACGCATGATGGGTGTTTACATACTGTGCATGACATTTTTAAAAAGCAATAAAGGTAGAATTCCATTGAAACTAACATGCAAACAACCAATATCTTATACCATATTTGTGTTTTCTGCACCTGCATTTTTCTGTGATTTTAAGGGCATAAATGTTTTTGTGGTTAGCTCAGTGCCCTGCTTCTAAGTCATCTCTACCTTCAGTGAAAGTAGTTATCCACCTTCAAGATAATCCTGAGTGATCATAATTGAGATTTGTATGATGTAGAGTTTGTTAAATTTTGTTATTGCTATTGCTTTAATCACAGAGGAGTATTTTCCCCCAGTGCTTTCCTGTCCTTTTGTTAAGTCTATAACGCTACTCCAAAAACCTCCAGTAATAGTAAAAGTCTGTTGTGAATTCACTTGTGAGTGGCAGCAAACATGGGACCAGCAGTTTGTAGGGAGCATTTTCTTTTAATAGCAGCAGCTCCCCAAAGTCTTTTCTGTTCTCTTCACAACTCAGACCCTCCTACCTCTCTTTTTATCTTCCAGATCTGTTTTATTGTTGTTCCTCAGATAGTACCCTGCTATCTTAGATAAATCTTAGGTTTCTTCTGGTTCCACTTTCCTGGCTAAGCTCTCCCAGCACTACACAACCTAAGAGGTGAAGGGTACGACATAGATTCCTTTTAGAACGACATTTTTTTGTTCCTAGCATACAATCTAAGACAGTATAGATAACAAATAATTACAAAAATCCAAGTTCTTGGATTTTATGGTCAAGAAGGATCAATTAGGTCTCAACGTCATCTAGAAGTTCATTTTTCCCACGTTGTCAGATCTTGCTAATCTGATAATGGCCAGGAAAAAGCTCTTTCTGGATCATTTGAACCATACAGTTGTTCCCTCTTCTGGACTCTATCGCAGTCCCCTATGATATGCTGCTTTGTATGGCTTTATAGCCTTTAATATGTGTATGTATTTTATGGCCTGGTTTTGCTTAAGAACATGTTTGCTGTAAGTAATAGAAAAGCTGGTTTAACTTATCAAGTACTGAAAGTTGGAGTTTTTATTTCTTCTATAATGTGGAGTCTGAGACACCAGGAGCAACAGCCCTGCAATTCATTTAGAACTCTCTCATGAACCCTATTTTTCCTTCTACTGGCTCAAAATCACATGTGATGGCCGAATCAGCCATCTTGGATTGTAAACCATTCCTAAGAAAGGAAGCCAGTTTTAGCAGGGCAACCAGATACTGAGAGTCTGAGTTGCTGACACACTGTGGAGAATCCTATCAGCCTTTGGCTCTCTGCCTAGATTTTATAAGAGAGAAATAAACTTCTACTGTGTTGTAAAGGGTTGAATTATGGCCTCCCAAAAGATCTGTCCACATCCTAATCCCTAGAACCCTGTGAATATAACCTTATTTGGATAAAGTCTTTACAAATGTAATTAAGTTAAGGATCTCAAGATGAGATCATCCTGAATTATCCAGGTGGGCCCCATATTCAATTACAAGTGTTCTTATAGCAGACACAGCAAGGGGAGACACACAGAAGAGAAGGATCAGACACACAGAAGAGAAAAAGATGTGAAGACAAGACGCAGAAATGAGTGTGATCCAGCAACAAAGAATGTGGGAAGCCACCAGAAGGTGGAAAAGGTAAGGAAAGACTCTCCATTAGAGCCTCTAGAGGGAACATGGCCCTAACTAACACCTTGATTTTGGACCTGTGCCCTCCAGAGCTATGAGAGAATACATTTCTCTTTGTTAGTAACTCAGTTTGTGATAATGTCATACAGCAGTACTAGGAACAAATACACTTGTTTAAGCTGCTATATTTTGAATATTTGTCTCTCATAAGGTAACCTAACCCTAAGTAATATTTTCCCAAACTATCTTGCAAACATCTTGAAATCAAAGTTTGCATCTCATAATTACTATCCCTCACATGGACTAGGAGAGACACTGTGTGTGCGTGTGTTATTATTAGTGGCACCACATTTGTATTGCTACCAATTCTGAAGGGAGACTGCTAGCCTCAAATAATGCTTGGAAGAATTTCAGAAAGAGACATTTTTGTCATTATTACTGCCTAGCAAAAAATGTAAGCTAAAGTAAAAGATGGGTGAGAGGAAAGTCAAATCTGGAGTGGCAAATCAAAGTTTTGGGTATGCTAATATGTTGATGTCTATTGCAAGGTCTGGTTTACATTATGAATGGAACAGACATTTCTCTCCCACTCACCAATACTAAATAAAGACCAGCAGTTGTCTGCTGTACTTACGTTTAACCTGCTTTCCAAGTTAATTGGTTTTCTTCCAGTTTTAACATCTTGAAGACTTCCTCAGTTTTATGTCATGCTGGTTTGTGGTTTATTTCACTAGAATGTGAACTCACATTTTTTTTGGGGGGGGGGACAGGTTTATGATCATACTTAATCAGATATTGAAATAATCAATTAGAGCATCCTGAGGGTTTTCAGAAAAGAGAATTAGAGTGTTCTACGGGCTTACTGACCTTTGTTGAAGATCACATTAACCATGGGGAACTTTAAAAGATTTGTCTTAGATTCAAAGTTAATTCTGCTGTTGAAGAGCTCCATGTGTTCCTAGAGATGTAAATTCATGAGTCAAGGTCTCAATTTCTATATGCATAAGGGGGAGAAAATATGTGCAAAATGTGTGTACACACACATGCACACACACATATATACCACATATATATATATGAACCAGCTACTTTTCACAAATTATCACATTCTTTCCTCGCAGTTCTAAAAGGTAGGTAATACATAGTGTCTCCAGAGAAAACACAGGGACTTGTTTAAATGATTTGCCCATGATTACACACTAATAAGTATTAGAAACAGGGTTCATAAGAGACTCTTAATCTCAGGAAACAAACTGAGGGCTTCTGGAGGTGGTGGGATGGATAGGGTGGCTGGGTTGGGAAGGGATAGAGTGGCTGGGTGATGGACATTGGGGAGGGTATGTGCTATGGTGAGTGCTGTGAATTGTGTGAGACTGCTGATTCACAGACCTGTACCCCTGGGGCAAATAATACATTATAAGTTGAAAAAAAAAAAAAAAAGAAAAGAAACAGGGTCCAATCCCAGGCCCAACTCCAAAGGGTGTCATTGCAAATTCATTTTTAAAATTTTTTCTTGGAAATATTTTCTTGAGCTACCATTTTGTACAAAGATAAGCTATGACAGACTTGATATTACTAGATAATTACTGGCTTTTCTACTCAGAGTTCATTCTTTGTAACTGTCTCTGTTTTACATTTTGTCAATTTAATCATATCTACAAATTCTTGGGGTTTATCCTATCACTACTTATCTCTCACTAAAAATGTAGAATGTGGTATTTGATGAATGTTACCTAATACTTATGATTTTAAACATGGGCAACAGTTAGTTTATATTTGTATTTTCTTTTTCTAAGATTATTTATTTATTGAGAGAGAGAGAGAGAGAGCACATGTATGAGAAGGGGGAGGGATAGAGGGAGAGAGAGAGAAAGAGAGAATCTTTAAGCAGATTCCCCACTGAGCCCAGAGGCTGACTCAGAACTCAACCCCAGGAACCTGAGATCATCAACTGCATCAAAACCAAGAGTCAGATGCTCAGCTAGCTGAACCACCCAGAGACCCCTGTGTTTGTATTTTCTAATACATTTGACTTCTAAAGACTACCTAGGCATTTGAATCTGTCAAAGACCTACTATTGACTTAACTCCCTTCCAAAGATTGCCTTTCATGATAACAGGAGGAAGCTTAGAGCTCATTATTTTCTGAAAGTAGATCCTTCTTAAAGTTCTAGAGATTTTATTTCAAGAGAAATGCCTGGTTCATTCTAGTCCCACCTATGAATCCAAAAACTATCTACATTTAGATGCAGCTAACAGGAAGGAACTTCCATGAAATTAGATTCACCTTTCTTAGGAATGGATGAGAAGCAACATGGCTGACAGGATGTTATGGCAAATGTTGCAATGTCCCCTTCCCTTGGGAAACCTCTCTGTTGGGCGTTTCAGAAAGTGCATGTTATCAAATACTATCTATTAGGAGTACATCCATTTCCTTTCTGATTGTATTGGACATAACACGTAAGATGCTATTGAAAGTCTACATCACTATTTAAATTGTTAAGAGGTCCAAGAGTTCAGCTGTCAGCCTAATAATTAATATACACTGAACAAGTGTTTGAACTAATTTACATTTTCAAAAAATAATTTCTTGTGCCAGTCTAGATAACTTAAAGTTTATAAAAAATTACACTGGAAAACAATCAAAGTCTTTAAATAAACAAAAATATTGACAGGGTTAAACCTATTTAAAAAGTAGCCCGGAAACTAATAAATCAGCAAAGTTCCCCAAAGGCCTGGTTATTCCTATATAAACGGGATGGTTTATTGGAAGGATGAAGAGCTGTCTGGGTAACAAGGAGCTCTCTTTGCCCTAGTGCCAAGCCAGTCTGAAGGAGGGCTCTTCAGGGGGGCATTCATTCTTTAAGGCATTAGGAACTCATTTAATACCCTAAAATGGACTCATTATTTCCTAAAAGGAATGCTACAGCCCACCTAAAAAGTCTTTTCATACAGAATCCCACAGTTTAAACTAATTAAATTCTGCATTATTTAGTTTAATGCACATCATTAAAGTCATTTTTCTTCCTTGGGGGTGTGCTGAATTCAAATAATAATAATAATAATAATGCCTTGTGTTTGTAAAGAACTTAGGAAGCTTTTTTTTTTTTTTTTTCCATTTATGATGTTACTTGATCTTTAAAGTAAGTATCTGAAGTTGTCTGTGTGCACAGTTGCCTCCATGGCCAAATCTCCAAGGGCAAGGGCCAAATCTGTCTCCTCTCCACATCTTCCTGAGGGCCGGATGTGATGAGGCAACTAACAGCCATACTCACTGTTTGCCAGGGACTCATCTAACCATCTGTAAGAATCAACTCATTTCATCCTTAAAATTGCCCTATGGGGACACATCCAATTGTTCTTGTTTTACAGATGAGCAAAGGAAGGCAAAAAGGGACTGAGTAACTTGCCTGATATCCTGCAGTGGGATGTGTGTGGATCTCTAGAGCTCTGGCTCTTTGCCACCATGTTTCATTTCACCACAGTAGGACTGTTCCCTGCTGTGGGACACAAACCTTTGTTGCATTCGTGAAGGAATGCAGGGATGTAGTAGGCAGGCGCAATACTATCACCCCCAGTTGAGAGCTCAGAGGGAGGGCCATGTCCTCAGTTCTGCAGTTGCAGCTGTGCAGGGAGAACTCAACTGGACACCTGACTCCAGCCCAGTATTCTTTCCACTGTATGATTTCTGCTTTCTCCTCTGGTTCATCTACAAGCCACCTGTTCTAGTGTTTTATTTTTGATGTTTTAACTTGTGAGTCCGATTAAGCTATTTGTGGGCCAGGCTCAAAACATCGCATTGGTATTCTATGTGGCTGATGCTGTTTTCCTCACGTATTAGACTGGCTCATTGCTGAAGACTGCTCAGTGCCCAGCAGCAGTCTTCATTCTTACCAAGTTCGTTAGAAGTGATCCAGTGCTAGAATCTTCAGACTCTCTCCTTTGACAATGTCTGTACCTTTAACTCAATTCACTCTTGCCTGGGAACCAGAAATGATGATCACTTCCTGAAAATAAATGGGAAATTTAAGTTTATTTAGCAAACTGTTTGCTTATCTTCCCATTAAAAAACAAATTTTGAATATCTAAATAAATTTGACAATGAGAGCATCAACCACACAGTTTCCCTCACTGGATTTTAGAGGGCCAGTTTCTAAGACAGATTGAGTTTGCTTACTGGGGAGAGTGAAGTCTCCCTCTCTAACTGAGTATTTTATGGATCTACAATGGAATTCTTTAGGATACCTCTACTTAATGCTTAAAGACTTTCTGCTCAAAATGAGGCAAGGCACATGATAACCATATTTGAAGAAACATTTTGATAGGATAAGTTTTCCCCAGTCAATTGGGAAGCAGACCAGTGTCCTGGTATGCTTCACCTGGTATCTTCACCCAAATGAGGGGGGTCATGATGCTTTTTTGCCTACACACATACCCATCAGCCAAGATACACATAACAGAGAAGAATTAGAATTTTAGCCTCAGACTCACTGTTGATAAAGACTTTGCAATTCTGTTTCTCATGGGCCTGGCTGAACTGAAGAATGATGGTCTGTAGGTAGCAAGTTCCAATATTCAAAGGGCAGAGACCACATGCAATGTTGTCTGTTCTTTCCTCTGCAGCTAAATGTGACTAGAGACCAACAGTGGCTAGTTCCAGAATCACAATTCTCAAAGGGAAGAAAAAACAAAATTTATTTTTCTAAATTGTCAGCTTAGATTAGCAAGAAAACACTGAAGACACAGTCTGAGGACATTTTCCATTATGGGGAAGATATCACAGAACTAAAGAGAGACTCAGGAACAGAGTCTGGGCATTTCTGAGCAGGAAGGGCCTCTCGCTTCTCTTTTACTCGTTGCCATTCTGATCTAACATCAATCCCTGCTCCTCCTGTCAAAGGGTGATTAAATTTTAATAAGAGCTGTTTTGGTGTAGAGTCTAGGGACAAACTCTGGATTGGGAAAAGCAGATTTGAGAAGACAAAGAAGAGACAATAAGTCCAAAATCACTTTTTTGGAGGATGTTTGCCATAAAAAGAATCAAATGGATGGGCAAGTGGTGGTGGGGCACATGGGGCCAAGTGAGCCTTGCTGTTTTTGTTTTGTGGTTTAGATTAGAAATAATACATCTTGTTTGTATACTGATAGATTTAACCTGGAATAAGTGAGCAAGATCAGAGAGAAAGCTAAGGAGATAGGGATAAATGCAGGAAGGAGTAAAACTTGAGAAAAGGAGAAACGGAATCCAGTGCAGCTGGCAGTGGCTCACCTTACATAGGAGCAGGCACATGACACATTCAACACTTTTAACAGGAGGTAAGTATATGGGGATAGTTCTACACAGAGATGCACTTCTTTCAAACTGGCTCTCAGGACTGGTTTCCCAGTCATGGAATTAATTCTTCTCATGATTTACTCTACTTTGGGCCACCTCAGGAAACACCTCTCCCTGTTCAGCCTGGTCTTGTAACTCTCCTATCCTGGCACAACCTTTGACACCATGTGGCCAAATCCTAATGGTTAACTCCTTGCCTGCCTGATTCAATGTATCAAATAGTATTTGATAAAGTTGTTTATTTTATCTACCATCACCTACTTTTCCCCTTGGCCTTTGGAAGACAACACTTTCCTAGTTTTGGGTTTTGTTTTTGTTTTTGTTTTGTTTTGTTTTCTGTCCTACTACTGACTTCTTTATTGGTTCTTTCTAATTTCTGGAGGACTCAAGCCTTGGTCAATTTCCTTTCACTGGTTTCCTTCCTTTTCTTTTCTTTTCTGTTTCCCCCGTGCATATATAGTTCCTTTGCATTTCTGCACACATCCTGGGTTGGTAATGATGCTTGCATCAAAATAAGAGCTATAAAGACAAGGGAGTTGTGTTCGGTTACAGTACGCCCCACTGGCTAATTCCAGGGCAAAGGCCATTGAAGACATGGCACCAGAAGATCCAGGCAGTTGTGGTTTGAAGTATCATGGTTTCCCAGTGCAGGCTTAGAACCAGCAATTCGGCATTGTGGAGGAAAGTAAAAAGAAGCCTAATTGTTACAGTTTCTGATTTACTGAGAGCAAGGCTGTCCACCCACACATTGTTTGATGGATGCCAAGTGTTTTGCAAACGTTTAAGAGTAGCTTTTTAAAAAACATACACTTTGATATATTTTCCTTCAGATCTTTTATGTGACAGAATTCACATATTGCTTGGAAATCCTGTGTTTTCCCGGGGAATGAACACAAACACACAGTACTGCAGAAAGGTAACATGAATCCCTAGTTCCATTTTTATTTTTTCAGGTAGGGGTGGACTTAACCATTCTATCTCCCATTAATTTTTGAAACTGTCAAATAATATATTTATAATTAACAGAGTTATCAAAGGAAATATAAGGACCTAAGAAATTTTATTTATTATTTAAAAATTTGAATACAGCTAACACACAATGTTGCATTAGTTTCAGGTATACAAACAGTGATTCAACAAGCTTATACATTATGCTATGCTCACCATAAGTGTAGTTACCATCTGTCACCATTATAATACTGCACAATACCATTGACTGTAGTTCCTATGCTGTACCTTTTACTCACATGGTTTATTCATTCTGGAACTTGGAGCCTGAACTTCTCACTCGCCTTTACTCATTCTATTCATCCCCTTAACCTTCACACTCTGGTAACCATCAGTTCTCAGTATTTATAGGTTTCAGTCTGCTTTTTGTTTGTTTATTTACTTGTTTTGTTTTCTTAGATTCTACATATTAGTGAAATCATATGGTTTTTGTCTTTCCTTAACTTATTTCACTTAGCTTAATACCCTTAATACCCTTAGCTTGATACCATCTAGGTTGTCACAAATGGTAAGATCTCATCTTATTTTGTGACCAAATGATATTCCATTATATAAACCACATCTTTATTCATTCATCTATTGATGGAGACTTGAGCTGTTTCCATATCTCAGCTGTTATAAATAATGCTGCAGTAAACATAGAGGTGTATGTGTCTTTTTGAATTAGAGTTTTCATTGTCTTTGGATAGATACCAAGTAGTGGAGTTATTGGATTATGTAAGTATTTCTATTTTTCATTTTTTAAGGAAACTCCATACCCTTTTTCCACTGTGTCTACAATAATTTACATTCCACTTACGGTGCATGAAGTTTCCTTTTTTCCCTACATCCTTGCCAATACTTGTTATTTCTTGTCTCTTTTGTTCTAGCCATTCTGACAGGTATAAGGTGATATAAATTGTGGTTTTGATTTGCATTTCCCAGATGATGAATGATGTTCAGCATTTTTTTCATGTGTCTGGCCATCTGTATGTCAAGAATTTTTATTTAAAGGATGCACATATAATGGGCTGACTTTAATGTGATTCATAATTTTCCAAATTGTGTATTCACACCTTTTTCAGAGATGCTAACTTGTCACAGAATGGATTCATTTGATTTTCTCGATCATCTACCTTCTGAATCATACATAAATGAGCTCAAAAGTAGCCAGAAGTCTAGAAGTCAAGAAGAAAAGGATAAAGAGACCATGTTATAGAATAATCCCAGAGTAAGGTTAAGGATGCACTATGAATGGAGACCGGTTTAGGACAGGATTCACCTCCCTGCAGCTGACCTACCTGCTCCAGTGGAATAAAAAGACCTCCATGGCAGGAATGGGCAACAGAGGACAAAACAAGCAGTGTCTGCATTGTTTTGTGTGGAGGTAAGAAAATGGAATGAGATAAAGTGTGATCTTTCTTGGTGAGATTTCAAAATAACAAGGTAATTTGCATATGAACCATGAGAGAGGTAGCCTGGTGTGGTGGTTGAGCATGGATTATAGAGACAGGCTGATTAGTCTCCAATACCAGCTTTACCACTTAACGGTGTGAATTTTAGCCCATTAACCTCTCTGACTCTCACTTTGCATATATATAAAATTATGATAATAACAGTCCCTACTTCATAGGATGTTTTGAAGATTAATGAATTAATACAGGGCTTCTCAACATCGGTGTTATTGATATTTTTTGCTAAATAATACCTGGTTTGAGAAGAGGGGATATCCTATGCATTATAGAATATTAAGCATCATCTTTGACTTCTACCCACTAGCTAGAGTGTTAACAACCTCCACCCCCAACACACACACACACACACACACACACACACACACTAAAATTGTGACAATCAAAATTATTTCCAAACATTGCTCCTTGAGAACCACCGAGTTACTAGATAAAATCCTTATAGAGTGGTGCTCAGTATACAGTAAGGGCTATATAAATACTTTTCAATAAAAATAATACCAAATATTCCAAAAGCAAATGATAGATAAATGGCTTAAAGATGGGCTAGATATAAGCAATAGGTAGAAGAAAATAAATGGTTGGTCTCCCTCAGTTTGTGAATTCCATCCCTAACAAATCCTCTAGACATGGCTGATTTAGAAATAATGTCCCAGGGACCAATCTGAAAACCCTGACTGCTACTAGCATTGAAACTTCTCTTATAGCTGTTCACAGCCTTTGACTCCTTCATACTCCAGCCCCTCTCCCACATATATTTGCTCACCTATAGTATTATCCCCCTTGTCTTGGTGAATGTCCCATTTCTGCCACACATGTAGCTCCATAGAATCTCATTTTTTAGTAAGTTGCCTCTCTTTTATGTGTAGAGTCTTTTTGTTCCACTTTCTAGAAGTAAAGATAAAATCCTGAAATCTAATGTCCTGGGCCACAGAAGATAACCAACATGGCAGAAGTGGGCCCAGGGAGGACCATGGTGAATGGAAAGACCATTCCTGGTAGAAGGGAACACTATGGAGCTCCAGCAGCTGAGTAGCATCGGAGATGTGGTCCCCATTTTTCCAAGGCCAAACATTCTCCCTAGAATGTAGTGCAATTGTGGGATACAACTTGGTAGTGCAAGTGCATCAAGTGAGGAGCTGAGATTTTCTAGCATTTTTTGCTTTGAATTTTTGGAAGACTATAGACTGAACACAGCATGTTTTTGACACTTGGAAGTAGTTCTGTGGGGCATTTCAGGTAAATATACAAAGATAATTCTAGTACTGTTTTCCCTACACCATGTAGTCTTATATTCCTGAAAAAATAACTTAGGAATAAGTGACATTTGAAAAATGTTTGAAACCTAGAACTCAGTGAAACCAGGGTATTGAAACGCAAAACCATATTGTTTGCTTTGATACGACCAATTTTTAAAACCAATATTTTAACTTGGGGTACTGGGGAAGGAATCTTGATTTAGAACTTGTATTAAAGTATGCTATAACATTTTAAATAATAAAGGCATAACTTGCATATACTCTTTCACTAGAAGGAACTTCATTAATTTTGAATAGTTTGATAGCAACTAATTGTGCAGAACTGATTGTTAAATAAAGCCAAAATAAGCAATTCATTTATGCTATGGCTGATTAGGTTTTGTCATCCATGCAGGATCTCATAGGCAGGAACTCTGGCCAGCAATTCTGTTTGCCATAAAGCAATTCCATAACCTTGTAATGATCATGTCTCCTTCATCTCAGTCTTAAAGAGAGTATATGATCACCTTTAACATTTTTATATCATTTATTGAGTATATACTAGATGCCAAACATTGTCCTAAATACTTAATGTATATTATTGTATTTAAATCTCAAAACAACCTGTGAGATAGCATTATACCTTTACATGTGAGAAAACTTAAACTCATCTTGCCTCTGCCACCAACTGCTAAGGTATGGAAATTATTTTTAGATAAAAAATTCCTGACTATGCCAAAAGAAATTCCTTCTTAAAACTGGAATAAGTACAATGGTGATATGTTAGTAAAAAAAGAAAAGCTGATATGCCTGGTATATGTATGTGTGTATATATTTATGTATTTGTGTGTATAAATATTAATCTAAATAAACATATACATATATTTATTTATTGTAGGCTACATAAAAACACATTATACTGAAAAGCCTGAGTTAATTACCATGGTTGGGAGGGGGTAGTTTACATAGTAATAAGACTTAGCACCATCCAGGAATAAGAAATTCAGACAGAATTTCTGTCTATTAAAATAGACAGAAGTTTTACCTTATAAGCTTATCTTTAGTAAGGAAGCAAAGCAGTACCAGAAAAATCAAAGAGATGTGAGCTTAAAGACAAAGATAGCAAAGTTAGTCTCTGGCCAAATTTACCTAAGAAGGTCATGAATTTAAGGAAGGGTTGCAACTAGAACCAAGCTTCATTTACAATTAAGCCTAAGTAATCCATATGGAGCTCTCATTCCACAGATATCTCTGTGACTTAGGATTTATTAAAGATTCATCTATTATTTTTATAGATAGGTGCTTAAACCAGGGATACAAATGAACATTACTCTTAGGATTCTAGTACACAGAATGAACTCACTAGATTAGAAGTGCTTCTTACACAATAGCACCTTAGCAAGAGTCAGTTTCTTTTAGAGGCTACAGGAAAAATTAAAAAAAAAAAGATGCAAATATAGATACAGATGTAACTAACAGGAATAAAGGGGAAAAATAAACACAAACACATTCAGTTAGTTTATGGGCAAAAGATAATTTTCAACTTGTATAGAGACAATACAAATTAGAGTGCTCAAAGTCTATGATTTTGAAAATTGATGGCCTTCTGTGAGATTTCTGCTGGATCCTATTTTAAACTTTATAGACTTCTTGACCTCCCTCTGGTGATAAACTGTTGCCCATGGAACTGAGCCTGCTGGAACAAGAGAAAATGACTCAGTCACTTCTCCTATCCATCTCAATCATATGGTAACTTTCAAACCCAATTATGAGCACCTAAATGTCAGCTCTGTTAAACGTTTCACTTCTGATCATTGTAATCACTGTTAATAAGTTCATTTGGTATAAAGAAAGGGAAGGGAAAATGACTTGTCAGGTCCTGATATTCTATGGAGAAAAGACATGTAAAACTTTATAAATATTCATAAGTTTAGTTTGACTACTGTGATATCCTTTACATTTTGTAATAGGGTTAAAATATATTCTTTTAAGGAATAAGCTTGGGATTATGGGTCCTATGAGGTTTTTTAAAAAAAATTGTGAAGGCAGTTTGAATTAATGAATAAATACATTATAAGTGATTCTCCTTGTAAGTGTATTTGGTTTTAAAATTTGAGTCCTTGACTCAAGGGAGTGTATCAATAAAAAAAAAATTCCGTGTTTGCCTTTGATTCAAGTATATCCCAGAGCATAATTTTATTGTAGATTCAACCAACAGCACTGCAAAATGGTTTTTAGGTCTTAGTACATTTAGTCAGTGATCTGGGGGTTAGAAGATAAACTGAAACTTATAACACTGCCCCAGCAGCTTATCAAAAGGACACTAGATGAAACTGATTGATTGAGGGCCTGGGACCTGGGGGAAGGACAGGAAATTAAAATCAGAATGCGCATAGAGGAAACTAACATGGACAGAGAATATGATGAGACTATAGAAGATATATGACATTAATTCTACACCAAAAGTTGTGCTATTTCAACAGTGGTGAAAAGCACATTTATTGTCAATAAGGAACTGAAGTATTAAAAATACATCAATTATACATAAATTAACTCATTTATATTATGATTTGTTATGTATCTGTCTTTCCCTATTAGATGGTGGGCAGGGACTAATGTCATCTTCATCTTTTGAGTGTTCCATTATCTATGAGTGCTCAGTATGCATTAGGCTAATGAGTGCATAAACTTGACCATATGTCTTTTACCCTTCTCATTGAGTGGTGAGAAAATCTTAGAGCATACCTTCCTAAGATGTAGAACAACTATCAGCCTCACAGCCCACACTAAACATGGCCTCGTCCCAATGTTCTAACCCTCAGTTTCCAGAATTCTTTGGAAGATACCTGAGAAAAAACTCTTGCGAGTTAAGCTTTCCTTTGAGGACATTACAAAGGAATAGGTAAGGAATAAGGTGATTTATACCAGATTGGATAATATGTCCAAGATATATTGGATAATATATACAAGAGTGGGATCTGAGAAACACGTGAGTTTTCAAAAATTTTTTCTGTGGGGAATCTGCTTTAGAAGAGTGCAACTTTTTAAAGTCTTTGAATGGGACTTCCATACAGAGATCCTTACATCTAACATCTTGTCTCTTTGTAACTCCTATCAATAGTTTTCAAAATTAACAAAAATATAAATGCAGGTCAGATATGTCTACAAGGGCATGAATGGGTCATCAAAATCCAGTCAGGGACAAACTGAGATCAATAATTGGATTACTAGTAGAAGAGATAAAATTTGATTATGGTGCATCATGTAAAAAGAAAAAAGACAGAAAGAGGGAGGATTGCTCTGGTGTCAGAGCTGGTTGGGAGTGAACAAAGAGAAACCAGGAAAAGTTTTCTTGAATCGTGAGCTACTCTAGTGGGATTACTTTTGAAGGTCTTTGTACACACAGATGTGCTTTCTTCAATATTGAAAAGCAATCTGTTTCCCATGGCAGAGTTGAAGTGATCTTCTGGCGCTATCTATTTCACAGTATCAAAGGAAGGCAAATGAGATTTTTTTTCTTTCTTAATAGCTTGGAAGGTGAGTTACAGCACTGCTCCAGATACACACAGAAAAATCAAGTCTGGCTGTTTCTACCACTTTTATCATATAAATAGCGTCAAAGTCCTTGCACATATACTAAACTTTGAGAAACATAACATGTGAGACTAGAGTTAAGTTCATTATAGATTTCTCCCATGTCTACCAGTTCATTTTCATTAAACTCACTCTCAATTTCATTTAGAGGAAGGAAAAAATGAAGAAAAATTAAGTAGGTTGAATCTAGTTGTTGGACAAATAAGAACCTATGAAGAGGCAGATTTTTAACCTGGAAATGAAGTGGCTTGTACTTTCCAAATATATCCCTCATATTTGGCTTCCTGAACAACACTATTAATATACATTTTTTTTGAATGGATAAATAAATCTCCTAATAAGTAAATTCTAGAGAGGGTTAAATACCAAGATGGCTGCTCTGAGAAAAGGACCTTGAGACACAGTCACTGAGGAATGCAGTGGTAAAAGAGGCTAGGGACACCAGGATTCCTAAGCAGCTGTTCTGTAAAACCATAGAGTAGGAAGGCTCTGAACAGGGAGAAAGAGTGACCTGCAAGATAAAGGAAACGAAGAAAGAGAGATACCTACAGAAAACACAGAGGAACTGTCAGATGAAGGAAGAAAGATGGGAACTAATCTTTACTGATGTTCCTGTTATGGACCCGACACTCCACCAGCCATTTGTCATATGCTATCTCATGCTGTAATAATAACATGAGTTAGTGGAGAATTTACTATGTCTCAGGCACTAAGTTAATAACTTTACATACCTCGTTTCACTGAATCCTCCCAACAGCCCTCTTGACTATGAGGAAACAATTTAGAGTGTAATTCATCCAAGGTCATGCAAGAATTAAATGATGCAGGCAGGATTTGATCTCCATTCTCAGACTCCAAAGTAGATTTACACAGTCTTCCTCTGGGGCCAAGAGGCAGGGTTGCATGTAAGAGTAGAGCCCTGGAAATAGTAGAAATCATCAAAAACTCACTGAATTCTTTAAAACAATGCATGCATTAGCATAGATAACATTATCTTAAAATTTGTTTCTCGGGGGTGGGGCAAATGACAGTGACATGCACCTATACGCCTGTTTTATCTCATATGTGAATTCCAACCCTCCTAATCTATTACAATCCTAATTTACTTCCTGAAGGACCTCAGCTTTGAGTCAACTCTAGAACACTTTCATTGGAATTATTCTGAGTTAGCACATTCTCTCTTAACCTCCCCACTTGTTACCCACAGCATGCATTTGTGAGATGTCTGGCCAGGTTTAGGGGTACAACTTGTGAATGTAGAATAAGTTTGTTTTTCTCTCTGAGTCAATTTTCCTGGTTTCTATGGGGAAAGAGCCCATGCTTTTGGCCTTATTAGCTCCACACCAACTGAGCTCACTGACCCAGATAAATATTGTCTGTCTGACATGTGCTTTAGAATAATAAATATGCAAAGCTATAGACTCTGCTCTCAATTATTGGTACTCATTGAGCAAGTCAGAGATTAGGATAAACCCCATCACCACATAGCCCCATACTTCTCCATCATTCCTAATTGCTTTCCAGCTATCCAGTATGATTTCTTTTCTGTGGTTTTAAGATTCTAATAATGCTTTGGTTAAGCTAAGGTTAAAATTAGTTTGCATTTTCTGCCCACACAGCAACTGATGGCAGGGGATTTATCCTGGGAGCATGCTGCACAGTGGGAGAAGCTGGCTCAGAAATTGCCAGAGGTAATCTGGGAAGAGGAAAATGCCAATGATGATAATTGAAAGACAACAATAGATCATTGCGATCATAAAATCATCCTCTTTCTGTCCAAACACAAGGAAAGAAAGACTAGAAGATAGAAGTTCACAACTATAGGGGAAAATAGGGGAGAAAAGAATGTTACATAAAAATATTGATGCTGTGGTAGCAGCCATAAGAAGCAGATTCTCAGTGAGAAAGATGGCATGGGGTCAACCTTAAAAAAAAATTCCCACTATTGTTAGAGATTTTCCATAAATGATATTTTTTTCTTAGTGTAGTTTATTCATCTGGGAGTATAAAAATAATGCCATTTTTTCTTGCATTATGAGACTTTTATTCCATTTCTGTTACTCATGAGATTTTATAACTGAAGATAAGTTAGAATGCTTCTAATTAACCTACTTTGTCCATCATTCAAGGGGCTTTGCTGCCAAGGCCTTCATTTTGACTCATTAATGAAACCATTGATGTTATAGGAATAATGCAAGAAATTAAAGGTGTTAATTTTTAATTTGAGAAATTAAAAATGTTAATGTTAATGTTAATGCTAAATGTTAGCATTAAGAATGCCACCAAAAGTGGAATGCTGTTTTGTATATGGCCTGGATAACCCTTGGGAATACATTCGTGTCTAGGTAATTTTGTAATATTTTTTCTTTTTAGAAAAAATGTGGCATTTTTTTTTTGTTGTTGTTGTTAAAAAATGGGTGATACAAAGGCTAAAAGTAATTGTGTTTTTTAAGCTTAGGATGCTAAAATGCAGTTACAAAATTATGAAGAGTAAGTCATCAGATATTTCAGAATTGCTCAATGTGTGAGACTTTAAGATGCCCAATCATCATGAACTAAAATGCATTTTCATAGTCACTTTTCATTTAATATAAACTTCTGACATAGTAAAACTGTTAGGCAGGAAGGAGACCACAAGATGTGGTCCTATATTGTATTGCTAATCATAAAGCAGCTAGGAAACAGGCATTCCACAAAGGCTCTTTATCTTGGCAAATTTATATGAAACTAATCTCAAGGTAAAGTACTGTAGCCCACTACTACAGGGACATAAAATATTTTAAAATGTTGAACACAACACTTTTACCTATTAGTACACTAAGCCCTGCTTGGTTCACAATAACTTAACCAGCAAGTTTATGGGCTTCCAGCTGTCTTTGCCTTTGTTATGCTGGTAGATTTAGAAAGATCTAATCTCTGTCTATGCAGTGGCGAGGGGCAATATTTATTTCCTTGTGACTAAAGAAAGACTTCAGGAAGGATAACCAGAAAATGGCTTGCAAGGAACTGTAGGACAAGAAGTGGTCTCTTACCTTTATTCTGGTGACCTCTTCTAAAAGACCCTCACATTTCCAGAGTCCTCTGGAAGGACCAGAGTATAGTACTGGGCACCTTTCAAGCTCAGAACTCTGAGGGACACCATGTTAATTCCTGAATAAGAGTGGAGTAGGAAGTGTCCCTTTTTCACCAGAGAAGCCAAGGAACAGCTGCCACCAATGTGTACAGGTGACTGACTGGATGAAACACACACCCCTAGCTATCTGTTGGAAATGGAGCAGACACTAGCTTCACACACCAAAAATGGGAACAGCATATAAGTGAGAAGACAGAGAAGGTAGTCCATTATGAGTAAACAAACTATAGGTTCACAGTATTCCTGAGTTTCCAGGTGCCCTTCTTCATGCTGAAGATATTGATCATTACTACTACATATGACAAGGAAAAAAATAATTTCTCTCAGCTCCTACATGAAGATATTCCTGTAGCCTGGTGAGGAGGTCTGGCCTTTTACTCCTGTAGCAAGATACAACTGGCAATACCAGCAGATGGGATCTCAAAGTCATCATTGATAAGCTATTGTTTAAACAAGTAGTAGTTTAATAGTTTGACGGTTAACTTAAGAGTTAGATATATGGGGGGCACCTGGGTGGCTCAGAGGGTTCAGTCTCTGCCTTCAGCTCAGGTCATGATCTCAGCATATTGGAATCGAGCCCCACATCAGGTTCTCTGCTCAGCAGGGAGCCTGCTTTCCCCTCTCTCTCTGCCTGCCTCTCTGCCTACTTGTGATCTCTCTCTCTCTGTCAAATAAATAAATAAAATCTTTAAAAAAAAGAGCTAGATATATGTATCAAGTAGGATTGCATTTGTTCTGACAACCTGATGAAAAATAGGATGAATAAAATTGGAGATTATCATTCTCATGTAACAAAAAGTTCAGCTGTAGGACTGGTTTGATTGTTCAAATATCTTACCAAAGACCTGGGGTCCTTCTGACTTCCTATTATCTTTTTGGTTGCAGGATGGCTATTGAATTTGTGAAATATGTTTGTGTCCCAGTAGAGAGAAGGAGGATGGACAAAGGGCAAAATAGAAAGGCAGAAGTCTTCCTGTTAAGTTTTGCCTTTCTATTTAAGGAAACGCTCCTTAGGGACTTGTGCTTATACAAACCTGATCAGGATTATGTCACAGAATTGAGTCACTTTTTGTGGGAAGGGAAACTGAGAATTCAAGTATTTAGCTAACACCTATCATATATATATATATATATATATATAGAGAGAGAGAGAGAGAGAGAGAGAGAGAGGAAGAAGATAAAGGATTGGAGGATTATAATGATTATTGAAAGAACTGTCCACAAAGGAGGAAGAGGGAGAGGCCAAACTGAGAATATCAAGTACAGAACATCAAGGACCACCTATGACTCATTAGATCACCAAGTAAGACAAAATAGAAACTGATTAATCCCAAGAAGACCTGATTCTCTTGTTTTATTTGAAGCAGACACATTGTACTTTGGAGGGAGTATTAAGCAGCAGCAGTATACTACAAAGGTGATCTAAGAAGATCTGATTTTATATTCCTTTTTGTAATTTAGATAGGTTCTCCTCTCCCTAAATTACTTCTTCTCATTTCTCCATCCTAAATGAATACCATTACACCTTGAATTCTCCATAGAGCACTACAACATTTCTAGGGTGATAAAAGTTCCAATATGAACATGCTTCTTACGCAGTGCTCATAGGTGAGTGGGGTTTGTGTGAAATCTATAATAGCATCATTGATCCAGCTACTGAAAAGCTCATACAGCTATATTTGCAGAAGTGTAAGTATATCTCATCACAGAGCTGGATATAGAATGATAAAGTACATAAGACAGGGTAGACCAGCAGATGTTGAAAATTAAGTGAGCATTTTCCAGAGTGGGATAAGCACCATGCTGCATGTAGGGAGGCAGATATACAAGCAATCTGAGGGATCCAATCTAGCATTTCATAGAGCAGCAGTTCTCAAAGTGTGGTTCCTGGACAAACATTAGCAACTCCTGGATATTGTTAGAAATGCAAACTTAGTTCTTTCTTGAGGTGGGGTTTAGAGAAGAATGTCAGACTCAATAGAACATTTAGTAAGAGCTAAGAGATTTGTGGTCTCTTAGGTGAAGAGAAGATGCTAAAAAGAAGTTGAGCAAAATCCTTGAGACTTGGTGTCAAGGACAGAGACAAAACTTGATTATTATGAGTAAAGGTTACAATGAGTTTACTAGTTGTGGTGACTTGCAGCTATTTCCCATGACCATGAAATTAAAGCTCCTTGAATTTCCCCTAAGACAATCTTGGCAGCGCATTAGAACCACCCAGGTAGTTAAAAACAAAACAAAACAACAAAAACAAAAATAAAAACCAAACCCAGACCAACTAAGTCAGGATTTCTGAGAGGTTCCCAAGCTTTGGTAACTTTGAGAAGTTCCCCAAGAGGTTCTAACGTTCTGCCAAAGCTGAAAACTACTGTCCTAGTATTCTTTAGGTGAAACTAACTTTAGTTTGGGGAAGAAAAAGCTACCGAGACAGGGCATTATAGAAAGGAGCTAGTTTTCTCATCTGTAAATTGAGAAGAATAGTAGTACCTATCTGAAACATGCTGGAGATAATATATAGGGAACACACAGAAGAGTTTCCAGGACAAAATGCATAACAAACATCTATTTGTCCATTTTTATGATAATGTAAACTCAATGAGATTGAAAACTCTTTGTGACACTGTTAGCACCAAGTACATTGTAAAACATAAGGTCAACAAAGAATAAATATTTGTTAAATAAATAGGTGGATATTTCAACTTTCTGGGGTTAAAAATTAAAGTTTAGTATAGTCTTGGGATGCCTGGGTGGCTCAGTCAGTTAGGCATCTGCCTTTGGCTCAGGTCATGTATAATCCCAGGGTCCTGGGATCGAGCCCTGCATTGGGCTCCTTACTCAGTGGGGAGCCCGCTTCTCTCTCTGCCGCCATTCTCCTTGCTTGTTCTCTCTCTCTCTCTGACAAATAAATAAAATCTTTAAAAAAAAAATTAAAAAAATATATTCTCGACCTTCCATTATCATAGGGTGTTATAAAAATAGCTGAGTTCAAGTTCATAAAGCCTGATTCATGTGTTTCTTAAAAAAGATTGTCTAGAACTGCACTGTCGATTAAGTACTTGAAATGGGGCTAGTCTGAATTGAAATTTGCTGGAAGTATAAAATACACAGAGAATTTTGGAGGCTTAGTATGAAAAAAGAATACTAAAAACTTGATTAATATATTTTGAGCTGATTATATTTGAAATACCATTTTGGATATTGGATTAAATAAAATACATTATTAAAATTAATTTCCCATTTCTTTTCCTTTTCAAAAATGCGGTACAGAAACATTTTAAATGACATTTGTGGCTTGCATTTTTGGCTTGTATTTCTATTAGACAGTGCTGGTCTACAAGTGGAGAGTACTATAAGGTTTATTTCGTTTGATGTCTATGGAACAGAGAACAATTATTAGGAAGACAAAACCAACAAGTTATATTTTGGGTTAGAGTGGCCCAGTTTTAACTGCAAGTGAATTATAAGGAAAGTGCAAACAAAGGTAAGAAAATACTTAACAAATTATAGAGGTAGGTTTTAGGGTCAGTCATCTAATCTTAGCATACCTCTTACCTTAGAAGTAGTTTTCAACTCACCGAAGTTGGTGCTATCCATTCTAGGCCTTTGGAAAGGAATTATTGACTGCCAAGTATTTCTCTGAAACATCTGTACCCACACTGTTACTTTTAACAGCTATGCTTCTTAATCTGTTCATAACCATGGTAAATTTTTTGTGAAATTCACTTTTTACTACTGAGCATTTCTATTAAATGAAATTTTGCCAATACATTAGAAGTTTTAATATATTATCAACAAAACTTTCCCCTTCTGTCCCAGAACTTAAGGTGTCAGGAAATTTTTCAACTGGATCACTGATAAAGATATGTATGTATATGGGTGTGTGTCTTACATACAAATGAAAAATAATATAATGTATTATCTGATTCATTATTTCCTTGCACTCCTATTTGCCATTAAAGATGGTAGGTATTAAAATTAGTATTAAGTTAATTGAGTGAAGAAACTGATCATAAGCTTTTAACATCATAATATGTTAGATACTGATAAAAATAAGCTTTAAATTTTATTATGGAAAGAACAACCTTCTTCTTTCCCTATTTCTACTTTGTAGGTAATAGAAAATGAAACAAAGTGTTAATAACA
Organism: Enhydra lutris kenyoni; assembly: GCF_002288905.1. Lineage (NCBI taxonomy): Eukaryota > Metazoa > Chordata > Mammalia > Carnivora > Mustelidae > Enhydra > Enhydra lutris. The sequence goes on from NW_019154087.1 coordinate 65,158,900, forward strand.
ATCTAATGCTCAATAATGGCAAGGAGAGGCAACATATCATTATCCATCTGCAATGGAATTATCATTCAGGAAGACTTTCATAACAAGGCATATATCCATCTCTCTGTTCATTCTATTCATGGACAAGAAGGCTTATGCATTCTTAAGTACTTGAAACTTGCTGTCAAAGATCTTTTTAGACTAAGCAAATAATTTCATGTGCTTTGAAATACAAGTGTTGAACTTGGGAAATGTAATTTTTTTTCCCAGATGCAAAGTAGAATTCTATGCTTTTAGACTAAAAAGTGAAATAAAAAATTCTGGCCCTATATCCTGCAAAATACACCATTGATAATCCACTTTTTAATTGGCTTTGTTTCTTTATAGCACACTCTTTAGTTTTAGTCACACATTATTGAACATTCCTTCTATATTCTTCCAAGGAATTTGGACTTTGTGCCAGACTCAAGTAAACTCCATAAAAATTTGACCACGATGTGGAAGAGAGTGAAACCAGAATCCAGATGAGAATCAGGATGAGGGCCTAACCTTAGGATGCTGTAGATGAGACAGAGAAAAAGGGAAGATTATATAAATATTGAACAAATTTAATGTTTTCGATTTCTAGTAGCATGGTAAACTGGACACTTGGAAAAACCCTGCTGCAGAAGTTACTAATATTCTGAACAAAAATTTAAAAAAACAAATTTTAAAGATCAAATTTTAGTATACAACTGAAGTGACAAAAAAAGTTGGAATCAACAGAGGCTAAAAAGTGAGTGAAAGCAGAAACTCTGGGAAGTAAGCCAGTATCTAAGCCACTCTAATGATATCTGCCAAACCCTAGTGACCTTGAGTTTAAGTTTCAATAGCTACAGCATGTGTGAGAGACACAACATACAGCCTAGATCCAGACAAAAATATGGAGTCTATTAGAACTCTCCTACATAAATCTGGGGTCTTAAAGTGTTATATGCTCAGTGTTAGGTGTCCAGGTGGAGGGACCAGCAAGGAATCTTTTCTCCCTTGATCTTGTTGCTAAAAAAACATAAAAACTCTCCCTTGAGATGTCACAACACAATCTTTCCATCATGTGAGGTTATAGCACAAATTCATGCCAACTCACATAATACAAACCCAGATCAGTGGTACTCCCAGGAAAAAGCAGAAACAAACTCAGTGACCCTTTAGAAAATGCACCTTAGGCCAGGTCTCAAAGAATTCCACAACCAAAATATCTTGAGGAACATGAGTTTAGAGTTAAAAGTCAAAACAAAACAAGAAAACATGATTCCATATGTAAGGGTGAGCAAAAACAACAGGAAGTAGCATCAAACCTATAGTGACACTTAAATTGTGAGATAATAAAAATATTATTATATTTTAATGACTAAAAAAGATTAAGTACATAAAGAACAAGAATATATAACATTTACAGAAAAAATTTGAAAACAAAAATTAAAGAAAGAGCTCCTATGCATAAAAACAACAATCACAATTTAAAACCTAATGGATAGGTTAAACTATATATTCAATTCATTTGAAGAGAGAATTAAGGAATTGGATGAAAAGTCAAAAGTTAATCAAAAAGTAGCTCAAAAAGGTGTATTCATTGTCTATAAAAAGATAACAAAAATCGAAAAATGATACTCTTCAAAGATAAATTTCCTCAATTATGGAAAGACAAAGTGAAAAGCACAAAAAAAGAGGGTAGAAATAAGAAGTAATAATATAAATGGAGTAATCTCTTTACTTAAAAGGCAAAGATGGCCAGATTAATTTTTTTTTAATTTAGTTAACTGCTCTTTACTAAAGAAACCCTTAAAATATAAAAATATCCTGAACCATATTGTTTATTGCTGTATTATCAACAATAACCAAATTATGGAAAGAATCCAAATGTCCATCAACTGATGAATGGACAAAGATGTGGTATATATACACAATGGAATATTACTCAGCCATCAAAAAGAATGAAATCTTGCCTCTTGCAACAATGAGGTTAGAGCTAGAGAGTATTATGCTAAGCAAAATATGTCAGTCAGAGAAAGACAAATACTATATGGTTTCACTCATAATTAGAACTTAAGAAACAAAACAGATGAACATAGGGGAAGGAAGAACAAAAATAGAGACAAACCATAAGTAAGAGTCTCTTAACAATAGAGAACAAACTGAGTGTTACTGGAGAGAGGGTGGGAGGGGATGGGCTAAATGGATGATGGATATTAAGGAGGGCACTTGTGATGAGCACTGGGTGTTATATGCAAGTGAGGAATCACTAAATTCTACTCTTGAGACTAATTTTACCATATATAAACCAACTAGAATTTAAATAAAAACTTGAAAAAAAAATAGGGGTGCCTGGGTGGCTCACTTTGCTGGGTGAATGTCTTCAACTCAGGTCATGATTCCGAAGTCTCAGGATTGAATCCCACATCAGGCTTCCAGCTCAGCAGGAAGTGTGCTTCTCTCTCTGACCCTCTCCCCTCTCAAGCTCTCACTCTCAAATAGATAAGTAAAATCTTAAAAAAAAAATTAATAAATAAAAAATAAAAAATTAAATACCCAATTATTGAAGATAAAATATTAGTTACAAGAGACAAATACTAACCAAAAGAAGATTTCATGATTATACAAGTAACAGAAAATAAAAGTAACTTTTACTAATGACCAAGAATATTACCATATATTGATAAAGGATTCACTACCAGAGAGATCTAATTGTATAAAACTGAAAATATAGTGTCATATATAGTCTCATCTAGGCTTGAAAAAAGGCCTAGATTAGAGCTGAACTTGACAAAGTTATCAATTTTCATAAGTATTGTTTTAGTACTGTATTTATTCATAATTTATGACAGGTAAATAGGATAATTAATGTTTAATAACTGATATACCAAGCTAATAAAAATATCAGTAAGGGTATATAATTTTGAAGAGTTTGATTAGCAAGCTTAACAAACAGACATTAAAACATTCTACTTGGCAAATAAAGGTGCAATTATTTTCCCAAACACATATGTTATATTTAGAAAAATTAAACATAACCTAGATTATCAGTTTCAATAAATGGTCCGGAATTTAACAACTAACAATGAAATTCACCATATTATCAAAATAAAGAGACCATAGATAAAATTTTCTCAAATAATGCAGAAAATCATTTGTTAAAATTGAATAACTAAAAGATGACCAGAAAAGATGCCTATACTGGAATTTTAAAAAACTTACGTATGTGTAACACATATTAAGGAATAAATAATTATTTAGCAATATTTAGATATTGTTAAGTTTTGATGAAAGCTCTTTATACTGAAACTTTTGGTATGCAGCTAAGAATGTGCATAAAGGGAAATGTAAATTTAGATTTAAATACTTACTTTTTAAAACAATGGCTGGGGGGCACCTGGGTGGCTCAGTGGGTTAAAGCCTCTGCCTTAGGCTCAGGTCATGATCCCAGGGTCCTGGGATCGAGCCCCGCATGGGCTCTCTGCTTGGCAGGGAGCCTGCTTCCCTCTCTCTCTGCCTGCCTCCCTGCCTGTTTGTGATCTCTGTCTGTCAAATAAATAAAATCTTTAAAAAAAAATGGCTAGAATTAAAGAATAAAGTATCCAGATTAAAAAGTTAAAAAAGAAAAATTATCCTACCAAGAATAGGAAAAAAGCAAATGATAAGGGTACAGGGAAATGACAAGGAAAATAAACATATAATGGGGCAAATCAACAAAGTTAAGAGCTGAGTCTTTGAAAACATTAAGATCAGATAAAATGATGGCAAAGCCAATTAAGTAAAAAAAAAAAATAAAAACCCACAAACAATGTTAGAAAATAACTGAGTTCATACTTATAAATGCTACCAAAAATTTAAAGGCTTATTGGAAAAAACAGCTAATAAATATGAGCAATTTGATTAAATTGATAAATTTGTGAAAAGCATTATTTGCTGATCTTACACCAGGAGAAATAGAAAATTAGAAACTTCACATAACAAAAAGATAGAATCAACAAAGTTAAACATCTTTTCAAAATCAAACACCATTCTCACACAATTTTATTTTTGGGTTTTGTCAAAAATAAAATTTGTTCTCATGTTCTATCAAATTTATGAAATAACAGAAAAACTCCAAAAGATGAGTAGAAGTAAGGGAAATTATAGAGCAGTATTTTTCATGAATACAAGTGCAAAGTTTAAATAGCAATAATTTTTATTTATATAATATGAGATGGCAAGCACAATTCTAAGGACTTATATACATAAATTCATTTAGTCATCAAAACAAGCCTATGGACAGGTACTAATATTATTCTCAATTTACAAGTAGTAAGACTGAGGTACAGAAATAACTTACTCAAGGTCATATACTAAACATCAATGCCAGGATTCAAATTACTCCAGAGTATATTAAAAAGACTGGGAATAATAAGTGTTGGCAAGATGTAGAGGAATTGGCATGATTGTACATTGCTGGTGAGACTGAAAAATAATATAATCCTTTGGAAAACAATTTGGCAATATTTTATACACATCCACTTGCCCATGACTCAACAATTCTACTCTAGGTACTTACTCCAAAGAAATGGGACATAGTTAAAGATTTGTAGCCAAGAATGTTCAAAATAGCGGCTTTATTCATATTATCCCTAAACTGAAAACTACACAAACATCCAAAACCAGGTGAATAATCAAATTGAACTGTATTATATAATAATAAAATACTTATTAACAAATAATAAATAATATTTACATATTAATAGAAATAACTCAGTTAAATACTTAGCAATAAAAAGTACAAACTAATGATATACACAAAAATGTGAATAAAAGATTTCAGACCAAAAGACTTTATTTATATGAATATTTTTTATGAAATTCTAGGAAAGGCAAAACTAAGATTTGGTGATTAAAATCAGAACAGCCTCTAGGAGGAGGGAATTAGCTGGAAAAAGGAATGAGGGAATGTAATAGTCTTCAATTGCTACATAACAAGTTACCATAGACTTAGTGCTTACACATTTTTTCATTACCTCACAGTTTCTATAGGTCAGAAGTCTGGGCATGGTGTTTACTGGGTCCTTTGTTCTGGGTCCCACAAGGCTGAAGTAAAGATGTCAGTTGGGCCTGAGATCTGATCTGAAGCTCCAAGTCTTCTAGCAAGTTCCTGTAATTGTTGGAAGAATTCAGTTTCTTCCTTTCTAGAAGGAAATTCCCTGTGTCTTACTGACTTCCAGCCAGAAATCACTCTCAGTGCCTAAAATTTGGCCTCAGGTCCTAGCCATGGTTCTCCTCCACAGGCAGTTTACAACATGCTTGATTATTTCTCCTAGAGGAGAAGAAGTGTCAATTGATGCTTCTTGTTTGTTTTATGGCTACCTGATTAAGTTAGTTCCACACAGAGTAATCTTCCTTTTGATCAAAGTCAATTGATTAGAAACATTAATACTGGCAAAATCTATTATGCTATATGACATAAGATAATGAAGGGAATGATGTCATATTCATAGGTTTTGTCCACACTCAAAAGGAGGGGATTATGTAATGTGCATGTCTTAGAGACTGGAAAACTTGAAGGCCATCTTAGAACCCTGTCTACCACAAGGACTTACTTGGGTCTGTATACATTTATCAAGGTTCATGGCTCTTCACACTTAAAATCTGTGTGCAATGTTATATTTAAAATATACTGCAGGAGTGCCTAGGTGGCTCAGTTGGTTAAGCTTGGGACTCTTGATTTTGGCTCAGGTCATGATCTCAGGGTTGTGAGATTGAGCTGTGCATCGAGCTCTGTGCTCAGAGGGGAGTCTGCTTGAGATTACCTTCTCCCTCTGCCCCTTCCCCCACTCACGAGTGTGCACTCTCTTTCTCTCTTTCTAAATGAATAAATAAAATCTCTGAAAAAATAAGTAAAATATACCGCAACAACAATAGCAACAATAATATAAATAATAATGACATAAGTGAACATTATATTTTATGGCAACATTTTGAAAGCTTGTGCCTGATGTAGAAGAAGAAAAAGATGCTTGCTATAACAAGTTTTATTTAACATTGTACACATCTGTATAAGTTTCCATCTTGGTCTTCTGCTTCATCCCAATAAGACAGGGTAGGGGAAGAAAACTGGTGCAAATGTATTGATACTCATGCTATTTGCTGTGCTGTGAGTAAGATATGTTTTTGTCTCTAACCTAGGAATCTTGCATCTTCTGCCAGAATTCATGAAACAATTTACTGGCTTTGAATAGGGTAAAATAAAATTCTATATCTAAAAAGCATATACCAATAGAAATATCAATATATAAAATGTTCACAACCATACTAGCCAAAAACTCCAAACTACAGATTGATATTAGAATAGAAAAGTAAATGGTGGAACATTACTATAGTATAATAACATATGACAATGAAAATAAATAAGCTAATGCTACATTGATGGATTTCACAAATATAGTGTTGAGTTAAAGAAGCCAGTCAGATATTGTATGATTCTGTTGAAATAAAGTTACAAAGAACAATAAGTAAACTAATTTATGAATTAGATAGGATAGTGGTACCTCTTGGGGCAGGAAGTATTGAGAGCAGAACCATCATGCAGGAATCTTCTCGGGTTCTGACAATGTTCTTTTATAACACATGTTTGTTGGTTACATGGATGTATTCTTGGTGTCATAATTAATTGAGTTTTACACTTACAATTGTGAACTTTTATTGTTCTTCAGCTGAAATCTTACTATAAAAAGGCAACATTTATATCATAAATAAATACATAAAATATTTAAGACTAAAATACAAAAGATGAACAAGCTTTTGGTAGAGAATATTATAAAATGTTATTAAAAGACAATAGAGAATAGCTAAATAAACCAAGAAATATGACATTTATACAGACAGGAACATATAAATTCTGCTAAATTTTTCTTTTTATTAAATAGACTTGCAATCAAAATCTCAAAAAGATTTTTTTTTTTTTAATTCTCTATAAGAGGTTTCCAGGGCACCTGAGTGGCTCAGTTGGTTGAACTCTGACTCTTAGTTTTGACTCAGGTCATGATCTCATGGGTTGTGAGATTGAGCCCTGTGTAGGGCTCTGCACTTAGTGGGGAGTCTGCTCGAAAATTCTCTCCTTCTGTCCCTCCCCCATGTGTTCTTCTCTCTCTTTCAAATAAAGAAAATAAAGAAAAAAATGAATATAAATAAATAAATAAAATAAAAATAAATTAAAAAAAAAGAGGTTTTGGAAATTTATCTTTGAGGTGGGAATGGGGACTTTCCTATGAAGTTATATTAAGACATGTTGATGGCAGTGCACAGCCAGTTGAACAATGGAACAAAGTAAAGAATCCAGGGCTATACTCATGCACCTATGAAAATAATTCATAATGAAGTTTGCATAAATACTTTTGAATGCAGAGATGGGATGAATATTCCTGTGAACACATGCAGTACTAAATAAATGATGGCAAAAAATTAATTATACCTATTGGAAAATAATTATTGTATCACACCACACAAAAATCAATTCCAAGTGAATTAAACATGTAACATAAAAAGCTATTCTATAAAAGTTTTTGAAGACAATACAGAAGAATTTCTTCATATTTTTGCAGTGGTACAAGATTTCTTAAGACACAAAAGATAATGGGACACCTTGGTGGTTCAGTCAGTTAAGCATTTGTCTTCAGCTCTCAGGTCATGATCCCAGGGTCCCAGGATCTAGCCACAGGCTCCCTGCTCAGTGAGGAGTTTGCTTCCACTCTCCCTCTCCCTCTTCTACTCCTCTCTCTCACTCATGCTCTCTCTCTCCCTCTCAAATAAATACATACATTGGGGAGGGTATGTGCTATGGTGAGTGCTGTGAAGTGTGTAAACCTGGCGATTCACAGACCTGTACCCCTGGGGATAAAAATATATGTTTATAAAAAATAAAATTAAAAAAAAAAGACACAAAAGACAAGAAAAACTAAAGGAAAAGAACAATATATTCAAAAACATTAATCTAAGTACTTTAGATCACCATAAGATGTTAGGCATGAATACAAATACAAGACAAATACTGGAAAGAGATAAAAATATAGAACTGAAAACAAATTAATAAAAATATTAAATATTCCTATGAATCAGTAAGAAAAAGATCAACAGTCAAAAAGAGAAAGAAATGGATGAAAGATGTGAAAAAACATTTCCCTTAAGAGGAGACAAGAATGACCCAAGAGAAGTTATTCACTTTCTCTTCCTTTTGTACTGCCTCTGTCCATTATAGTTCAAGCCAGCAGTGCTTCTTCCAGAATAATTATCTTTAAACCCATGTAGATTTTCTATAAACATTATTGGGGTTCACTCCACTAGACAAAAGCTACAACCAAAGATATCTTTGAGATAAACCTTGTTCTACTGGGGATTACTGAGGAGCCATGTTCTTAATTTTCTTAGAAGCCCCGGTGCTTAATGCAGAGGATCTGTGAAGCATACCTTTAATATTATTAGGAAGTCTTTTGTCTGCTTGATAGGCTTATAATGTATTGCCTTAAATCTTGATAATGTCTTAACAAAGGGTCTTAGAGGCCTGCCGTGGATTTGACATTTTTGTAGAAGCCATATTTTAATTTGAGAATATTTTGTCATCCAGAGAGACTGGGAGTAAGATGTTTTCATTTTTGAACCTAGCAGATCCTGAATCATTTATATTTCCTCTAAATTTTCCTCAAAAACTCAACAGTTCTCTTCTCAGCTCATCTTTCTCCTCTTTAATTTGATAACAAACAGCTAGAGGAAGCCAGGCAGGACCTTTAACACTTTACTTGGAAAATCCCCTTACCAAGATAATTGAATTCAGTAGATGTGTTCCTATTTCCACATTTCTTCAGGGGACAATGTTACCAAATTTCTGTCACTATATAATAAGAATCCATTTTCTACCGGCTTTCAATGTTATTTTCCTTATTTTAAACCTCCACCAACAACATTCTGAAGTCTTTTAGATGTTCGATAACATTCTTCTCATCCCTTGAGCCTTTTAATAACACTCTCCTTAAATTTTCTAGGCTTCCACAAACAGACCCCTCAGTGCCCTTCCAGCTTCTGGAAATCAAGGTCACAGATTTTTGTTCTAGCAGCATATCACTTCCAGCACCAACACCTGCATTAATTATCCATTACTGCCTAACAAAACAGCCCAAAACTTACTGGCTTATACAACAGCAGTCATTTACTCTGTTCACAAGTCTACAATTTGATTAGGGCTCTGTGTGAACAATTTGCCTCTTACCCATGCCATATCAGCTATGAGAGCTCGATTGGAGCTGGGCGAGCCACTTCCAGGATTTCTCCCCAAATGGCTGAAAAACTGGTGTTCTCTGTTTGTTCTCTGTACTGGTGTGGGCTCCCTCACAGAATGGTATCTCCATAATCGGCAGTAGAGCAGGGTCTGTCTCAAATAGATGCTTGGTTGTAGATTCTGTGTGGGGGACAAACCCAATGAGGTGTGTGGAAAATGTGTAGAAGCTTAAAGATAATGGGACCTATTTTCCAAGAAACAAATGGTCTTTATATTCTTAAGAAGCTGTTATTTTCTTAAGACTCAGTTCTGGAAATGGGCACAGCCCTTTTAGTTAGTGAAGCATTCACAGACTGAAAAATTCTGGGGATGGGACATATACTTCAACTCTAAATGAGGAAGTATCAAATAAATTTGGGGCCATAATTACTTTCTGTCTCCTTCTTTTCATTGTCAAACATTCACAAACTGGTTTTGATCCTTGCTTTCTCTCCTTTCTCACCTCCCCACTCTTTAATTCAGTCATCTGGCTTTCTCTAATCCTTAACCTCACTGAAAACTACTCTTTACTTTGATCCTCAGCAATGACACTAATGGCACAAGGGCACTTCTCAGTTATTCCTGTGTTTGATATCTCAGCAGCTACTGACACTGCTGAATTCACTTTTCGTAAAAATCTCTCCCTACTGACTCCCGTAACTCCCAGCCTCTCTTAACATTCTCTCTACTCATTCTGAATAAGAGCCATGCTCTTCTCAATTTTGAGGCTGGTTTATAAGCAACACTGGTGAAAATACTATAATACTGTAAGGTATGCAGGGGTGTTTATGGCAAATTCAAGTAGAAAAAATGAGTTTTATTTTATCTAATGCTAAAAGTTTATGAAACATTATCTTCAACCCATATTTCTGGAAGACAGGAAGACAGGCTGATATTTAATAATTCTATTGTCTATTCCTGCCTGACCAATTATTTTTGTTTGTGGGCTAGTTAGGTAGTCAAATTTAATGAATATTTCTAAATTGTCATGAATTTTGTTTAACTGAATTCTAAAGTCTTTTGATTTTAATATTGTTCTCTTGTAACAGTAGGGGTTGACAGAAGGTAAGAATTCTCCTGGTCCAGATTCCTCAAGAGTGGAGCAAAGCTCCTACAAGCCTGAGGAGCTAGTCACTAAGCTATTGAGCAAGAACTGTGAAGGGAATTGGCATTAATAATGATTCTTAGTGACTCATTCATGTTGAAAGGGGATAAATTTATTAAATGTTTATTTACTTGCTTTTGTAGTAGCCTGTTTTTCCCAATAATAATTAAAACTAATTCAGAAAGGGGGAAATAATACATATTGTTTAAAGAGATAATAACCTATAATGTTATTAAGACAAATTCTGTGTTTTAGAGAGAAGTGTTATGACCAATGTAAAGTAAAAGTAGGTAAGACTATTGTCAGGAAGGCTAAAATATGCTAATTTACTATACTTAACAAGAAACATCATTTTGATCTTAAAGTAATATATCTTTGTTGACACCGTAACCATTAACAATATTTATACCTTACAATTTATTCAACACATATTTTTATTGAACTAAGCTGGGATACAATGAATAAAATATTTAAAATCCCAGCCCTAGAGTAACCCACGTGATAGAGATTAAACATTCCTTGGCTGGGTAAAAGAATTAGTTCTCTACATTTTGACATAGACTTTTTCAAGTTTTTCTTTTCTTTTTTTAATTAAAAATTTAGGGGCGCCTGGGTGGCTCAGTGGGTTAAAGCCTCTGCCTTCGGCTCAAGTCATGATCCCAGGGTCCTGGGATCGAGCCCCGCATGGGCTCTCTGCTTGGCAGGGAGCCTGCTTCCCTCTCTCTCTCTGCCTGCCTCTCTGCCTACTTGTGATCTCTCTGTCAAATAAATAAATAAAAAATATTTTAAAAAATAATTAAAAATTTTAAAAAATTAGAATTTTTATTTCAGTGGTGGATAATTATTAGTGGAATGTTCTAATTAATTAATGAAACATTTTGAGGTAACTCTCATATGTTATCTTTCCAAAAATGTTTCTTTATTTAAGTTTTGCTTTTGAAAATTTAACTTTATGATAGGAAATTAAAAGAGTATGTAATAAAAACAAACAGTACATTAAAAATATTATTGCTATGTTGCAAGATTTTTCTTACATGTTTAGAGAAAAGAAATATACTTACCTAATACGTTTTCCAACGCAAATAAATTTATATTAAAATAGCTTCCATGAATTATTAGCATTATTTCACCTACTTTATGAGCCAATGGTGAGGTCATTCTGTACAGGAAAAGGGCCAGAATATTATCTTAGATTCTTCAAAGAAACTAAAATAAAAATCTAAGTATTAGCTAGCACTCATGTTGATTTAAGGAATATATATTTCAAAGCAGGTAATTTTCATGATTTTATTGTTTTTGACCTAAGTAAACTGGAGCCCACTCTTCCATTAGTTTATCCAAAATTAATCCAGAAACATTCTATTTCAAATGTAAGGGGAATAATATAATTAGGTTATAATGTCAAAAGTCCTCATGCAGAAATCATATTAGCTTTATTCAGTTTGTAACTCAAAAGAATTATGCCTCATTTTGTCTAAAATCTATTAATAATATGATTCTGCCTTCTAATAGCTATTATGAAGGGATAATTTTATTGGTTTTTAAGTTATTAAGGTACTATAAGTCAGCTTTATGTAATATGCCTTTTAAGATGACGATGAAAATATTAACTCTTCAGTTAATCTGAAACTAAATCTTCCCAAACCTAAATTCATTTTAGGAAATTCATATAGCCTGTAACAATTGGAATCATGATTCAAACCCCATCTCTTCCACATATATCTGGTTTTCTTTCCAATGTCAGGTTTCAACATAATCCAGGTAAGTCAGGTTGTTCCAGAAAACTAGAATGAGAACAATCGTTATCAAAAAAAGAAAAAAAAACTTTGCATAGCAGGCTTGAAATGAACCAAAGAGATGTTGCATTCATTCAGTTTTTGTCTTCTTAAAGCATCTACCTACTTTGATGATTTGCTGGTTTATTGCTGTGAAGAAAGCAGAAATTCCTATGAAAGAATAAAAACTGATAGAAGGAAAATCTGCCCAAAGTATAGTCCATAGATCTCAATAATCTATATTTGTTCCATAGCTCTTGAGAGAAAAAAATAGCAGCCACATAAATTGGGGTTAACATCTGCCAATCAGATAATGGCATTGTTGAGGATTTAAATATTTTAACTAGCATTAACTTTTGGAAAAAGGTACTAGGTTTTGTTTTTGTTTTTGTTTTTGTTTTTGTTTTTTTCAATTATAACGTAGCCCGGCTTTTTCCTATGTTCACCCTTCTTATAAGACCTGAAATTTATAAATAAAACTACATTTACCTCTACAATTCTAGTTGCAGTTAAACATTCTGCCAAATATAGTTGTTCAACTATGGGCAGAAGTATGGGCCTTTGAACACTGGAGATTTTTCAGCATCCGCCAGGCATTACCCCCAGGCAATTACCTCCCTGAGTACTTCAGACAACTGGGGCATTTGATAGAAGTTAGTTACAGTTCCTAACCTGGGTGTCAAGAACAATTTATTAATTCAATCAAAATGAGTGGTAAGCTAGAGAGCTAGTGTTGGTCTTTTTATTTCTTCACTCTAGTCTTTTTAATATTTTTAAAAACACTACACTCCTTATATTAATTCCCTTTCTGCTTCTTATATCTAGAATTGTGTTTATTTTTCTAATGAAACTCTTCACTGGAAAAGAGTACTTATAGCTTGTGTACCACTGTGGTTTATCAACAATGACTTCCTTTGGTGAATTGTTTTGCCAAGGTCAAGCCAAAAACATCAGAGGACCAGGTACAAATAAATGACTGTTTAAACGTACATGAGTTTAAATATTCGTGAGTTCGAAAGCTGGATCAAGACAACATTCTAATTACTTAAAAATTGTTTTATTGTTAAAAACTTACATAAGTTCACCATTTTGACCTTTTAAAAGTATACTATTCAATGATTTACAGTGTATTCATAATGTTGTATAACCATTACCACTACTAAATTCCAGAACATTTTTATTACCCCGAAAAGAAACCACACATAGTCCATTCCTCTATGCCCAATCACTAATCTACTTTGTGTTTCTATGGATTTCCTTATTCTATACAGTTAATATAAATGGAATCATATCATATATGGCCTTTAGAGACTGGTTTCTTTCACTCAGCATAATCTTTCCAAGGTTCATCCATGTTGGTGGATGTATCAGTGCTTTATTGCTTTTGTAGTTGAACCATAGTCCATTATATGGATATACCACATATTGTTCATTCATTCATCATTTGTTGGACATTTGGATTGTTCCACATTTGGCTATGAATAATGCTGCTGTGAATATTTGTGTGCAAGTTTTTGTATGAACTTATGTTTTCAGTTCTCTTGGTCATAGATCTAGTAGTGGAATTGCTGGTATACATATGGTAACTTTATGTTTAACTCTTTGAGGAACTGTCAAGTTGTTTTCCACAGTAGCTGCACCATTTTATATTCCCACCAGCAATGTGTGAGGGTTCCAGTTTCTCCACATGCTCTCCAACCGATATTTTCCTTTTTAAAAGATGTAAATAGCTATTTTAGCGGGTGTTAAGTGGTATTTCATTGTGGTTTTGATTTGCATTTCCCTAAGGACTATTAATGCTGAACATCTTTTCATATGCTTATCGGTCATTTGTATATTAACTGTAGAGAAATGTCTGTTCCATACTTTTTGGGCTGTCTTTTTATTGTTGAGTTGTAAAAATTCTTTATATATCTGAATACTAGATCTTTATCAGGTAAATGATTCACAAAGATTTTCTTTCATTCTGTGGGCTGTCTTTCTACTTCCTTGATTGCATCCTTTGATGGAAAAATTGTGATGAAATCCCATTAACTATACTTACTTTTGATGCTTGTGCTTTTGTTCCCATACTTAAGAAACTATTGCCTGATTCAAAGTCATGAAGATTTACACCTATTTCCTTCTGATAGTTTTATAGCTTTACACCTATATTTGGGTCCATTTTTGATCCATTTTGAATTACTAATTCCTTCTTATACGGTGTTACTTTTGCTAGCCTTATTTTGTTCTATATTCTTCTTATTCTCTCTGTTAATGAAGATAATTAAGAATTAATTCTATTCTGAAATTCTGCTGGTTAAGAAAGCTTTAAAAAATGCAGACATCAATGTCAAAAGAGGAAGTTCAAGCATAATGACTTTAAAAACATAAAGTGCTATTTGAGTCCTCTTGGAATAATACTGTTGTAACATGTGGAGTCTGAGTTACATTGTCAGTAACTATGAAATTTTAATCCAATTAAGAAATGCATCATAATGTATATTTCTTTCTACTATTTGTGTCCTCTAATCTCCCTTATCTCTTTACCAAGAGTTTTTGTTGGAATGCTGTTGTAGTTGTTCTAAAAAATCACCCTAATTAAGGTCTCATTAGAGCTGCTTTAAAATATAAAACTTTTGATCACAATAATCCTGGAGTCAGTGTTAAAATGTGCTCTCCCCTGTGGATGGAAAAGAACATAAGGTTAGTCAGAATTGAGGAGACTACTGAGGAATGATAACATGAGAACTCTGTGAAGTTTTTAGGTCAGGGATTATAACAGAATCTTCAGGGACCATGTTCAGGGTGGTTGACACTCTCTCTTAGGTCAGTTTTAGCCTCTGAGAAGCACTGGAGAACATGTAAAGGTCCCTTTGCATGGGGAATTTGTTTTAACAAATGACATTATGAAAACCAGTTGAACATAAGACTGCTATCTAATCTTGGATTCCAATCAGTATTAATATTGTTCTGTTGCATCACTAAAAGTACTACTATTTTTGTTTTTGAATAACTAGACTTTTATCAAAACAATTTTTTAAAATCCCCTATCTGGGTGCCTGAGTGGCTCAGTCAGTTAAGTGTCTGCCTTTGGCTCAGTTCATGATCCCAGGATCCTGGATCGTGCCCTTGCTCATCAGGGAGTCTGCTTCTCCCTCTCCCTCTGCCCCTGCTCTCTCTCTCTCATACACTCTCTCTCTCATAAATAAATAATTAAAATCTTTTAAAATATACCCTATCTATTTAACAATTTGTTTACCAATGAGGTTCTTTAAAAAAGTGTGTTTATGTGATAGAAAACGGGTATTTCTCAAGGCTTTGAAATCCTTGCCTACTTTTGTTAAACATAAAAATCCAAAGTCTTTTTTAATGTTATTTGAAATTTAAAACTTAGTATCAATTATTGTTTTATATATAATATATAATTAGAATATTTGAAGCATTTTTCAAACTAGATCTAGAGGCCCTAATATCTCCCTCCCTGTTCCAAGCCCAGTTACAAGATTCTAAGATACAGTACCTAGAAATGATATATTTCCCAGGATGCTTGGTTGAAAATTCACTGCTCCTCACAATATAAAATATCTTTCTTCACATTTTTGTGAATCTAGGAATATCAGGTACAATCCAGAAGTCGGACCCAAGATCCTTCCAGTCAGTATTTTGAGAATAGAGGTTTTATTTAAAGCACTGTCCTGGTTGAAGATGAGAAAGGCATTAATATGCAAAGAGCAGAAGGAGGAACAGCAAGCAACAATGTTAAGAAAGAAGGATGGAAGAAAAGGAAGTAAACTAGGAATGTGAAATATCCCAGAAACCAGAGAAAGAAGTATAAACAAGTTCAAATATTAAGAAATTCAAAAACAAGCATGTAGTCAACACTGACAATTTCCATTAAACGTTGAGAAATGAGACTATTGTGACCTTTGATCAAGTTGCTTATGTAAAATTGTAGAATAGATCCTGAAAATGAATGCAAAATGAGGAAGTGGAGCCAACACACAGGAGCTTCCTGAGAGGAGAATAAGAGCACTTAAAAGGGATGTAAATTGGGGGTGGGGGGCATGTTTTGTTTTTTAAGATACAAGGGATTTGACTATATTTATAGAATGCAGGGAGTAACACAGCAATAGAGAAAAGAAAGGGAATCTTTAGAGAAATATATTTTTATAAAGGACACAGGCCAAGACGGATTGATGATATAGGGGTGGCCACAAGACTTGAAAGTAGACAAAAGTCTTCTTTCTCCAAGCCTTGAGGAACAGAGTGAAAAATGGTTATATCCTCAGATAATGTGTGTTGATGATGAAGGCAAGTGGGGAGTGGAATTCTCCCATGATAATCTCTAAGAGGGAAAATTATCTGCCAAGGGTTAGAAGCTCAGGAATTATTTAGAGGGCTTAGGAGGTACTGAAGGTAAGAAATGGCAGGTGAGTGAAATATATCAGAGTGTTTACCAAGGACAAGATGAGAATATAGCTAATATAGTTTTAGGACATAAATCAGAAGTTTAGTGATTTTTTTTTTTCACCCAGTGACATTAGGAAAACTAAAGCAATGGCAGCTGGATTGGAGAGAAGGGACAGACTTTAGAATTCTAAGTTTCGAAGATATTTAGTGTTTCTGGATGGTCATTAGTGCCTTTCTTTGAGTTTCCCATTTTATTTTTGCCTTATTAAAGGTAGTCTTATTTACTGAGCCTGAGAATGTTAAATAAATTCCAGATTACTAAACCTCAGAACTGAGAAGAGTCTTAATACTTGTCTACTTCAGCCCGCATAATTTCATACACGTTAAGACGTTAGATTTTTTTGTGGATGATGTCACCAACCCTCAAAGATATGCCCAGAGCCCATAGCTAGGTAATGGAGATACAGAATATCAGGAAGAAAAATGCCACCTGTAAAATGTGATGGATACATTTTCAGGAATGATGGGTTGCTGGGGAGTCATTTTGCAAAATGTCGTTTGAACACTGATCACCCAACACAGGTTTCCTCTTTAAGGATTTTGAATGTCTTTTTATTCCCATAATGATGTGTTGGACTTTTAAAAATCTAAATATTTACCTCCTTATTTGAAAATGTATTGTCTACCAAAAGATACACAGTAAATCTAGCTCTCTGAGCTAAACACCTCTGGTAATTAGTGAACATGAAACCAGAAGTAAAACTAAATAGGTCTTTATGCTGCTTGTGGCACCACAATAGAGCAGCTACTTGAACGCCAGTGTTTTGTCGTTCAAGGTCTTTGTTAAATCATATCAAAATGCATGTTAAAGGTTCTCAAGAAAGAGCAATGGACTAATTCTACACGCTGGAAAAATCCTTGACAAAACAGCTTTCAGAATTTGAATTATTATAAGTTTTCCAAAAAATGCTAAAATAATTAAAAAATCTCTTTGGAACAAGATGACAATTATAAGGTAGCTACTTTCAGGACTACATTAAATTGCATCCATTCTGCACTAGGTGAATACTGGGGTTTTATTCTGTTAATGGGACTTGCTTTGGCTTTAAGCATGTTTCATAAAGCAACATACATAGAAATAAACTGCTGTTTTCAAGGTTTTTGCCTTTTTTCTCTTAGGAGGTCTTTGAAGAAAGCCTAAATCATGAACATATAGCATATGCATCTACATGAATACATAACATATATAAATATTATTCATTTGGTCAATGTTATTAAACCTCTCCCTTATGCAAAGCACATGCTAGGCATTTGAGGGTTACAGATTCATTCAGTTAAATAAATAGCTATTCAACATCTACAATGTTCAAGACATGAGTATAAAGATGTTTAATCACGGTCTTTGTTCGTACGTATCTGATTGTCTCTCACATGTACTTGCTGGGAAAAGAAGAAAGTAAAACAATAATTGCAGATATGCACACTGGAGTCAGCCCAAGGTTTGTTGTTTGCATAGCATCTACACATGACTAATTCACTACAGGAGAATGTGAACACTTCTCTGCTGGTGGTGGGGACAGTAGTTTGGCTCCTGTTACATGGTCAAGGAAATTACAAATGCCTGAACCAAAGCAGT
This sequence comes from Enhydra lutris kenyoni, assembly GCF_002288905.1. Taxonomy (NCBI): domain Eukaryota; kingdom Metazoa; phylum Chordata; class Mammalia; order Carnivora; family Mustelidae; genus Enhydra; species Enhydra lutris. The sequence goes on from NW_019154087.1 coordinate 65,177,100, forward strand.
AAAAGTAGAAACAGACACCTAAGGGCACATTCAGTTAATATTTAAGTGTTATTGTCAATAGAAATTAACATGGAATTAGATGGATACAGTGAGCAAGTGGACAAATTCATGTTTTGAATTTCACTAGCATTTAGGGGCTTTTTGATCAAGGTCCAACAGTGCAAATTTGGAGGCTTATAGACTGCTTAAAATAGTATAATTGCTATATATAGCCTCCCAGAAAAAATATATTTATATACATATTTGCACATGGGAGATTTGCTTGTATTATCAGGAATGTCCTGATCCTCCTGAAATCCATCTGTATCTTCCGATCCAGATGTATCTTCTGATTTGAAGTGTCGCTTAAACAACTGTAAAAGACTGGGACTAAAATTCCCACTGAAACACAGTCTTGTCTGCTCTTTATTTTTATTTTTATCATGTATACCTTCATATAATGATATATATCTATATGCTTTGTTAGTGTTTTAAGTTGTTCTTCAGTGTTTTATATTTCAGTTGTGGAAACAATGCTCATGGGCCATGCACACCACACTAGGTATTACAGATAAATCGGTGATCAGAACAGATATGCTGCTTTGTCATAAAGATTGCAGCGTGATTACAAATGTGATGTTTGCTCTGAAGGAAAATTGAGTGGTCCTGCGAGGATATTGTTCATCCAGAGATGGACATGGAGGTAGGGAGGCAACAAGGTCAGGGAGGGCTAATCTTGAGAATTGAATATATACATGAATGGATGAAATAGTGAATGATAAATGAATACATTGGATTTTAAATCCCAAAGCCTTGTCTTTCTCAAAAAAATAACAGCTTTATTGAGCTATAATTCATATCCCATAAAATTCACCCATTTCAAGTGTACAATTTAATGAATTTTGGTGTATTCGCAGAGTAGGGCAATCATCACCACAGTTAGTTTGGGAACATTTTCAATACACCCACAGAAAACTAGGCCTGCTAACAGTCATTGCATATTTTCTCTGAACTTCTGTTTTCCCATCTTCACCAGCACTGGGCAAACTCTACCTTCTTTTGGAAGCTATAGATTTGTTTCTTCTGGATACTTCATATAAATGGAATCATACAATATTGGTCTTTCCTGACTGGCTTCTGTTTTAGTATAAATGTTTCAAGATTTACCCACTTTGCCACGGCATGTGTGGGTATTTCATTCCTTTTCATGGCTGGTGGTATTGGACTGTCTGGATGTACCACATTTTGTTTATGTACTCATCGGTTGATGAATATTTGAGTTGTTTCCACTGCTATTATGAATAATGCTGCTATGAACATTTGTGTATAGATTTTTGTGTGGATTTATGTTTTTTTTTTTCTCTCTTGGATATATATCTAGGAGTAGAATTGCTGGGTCATATGGTAACTCCCTTTTTAATCTTTTGATGAATTGCCAGACTATTTTCCTTACCTTTATGTTAAATTTCATTGCATTTGTCTTACAACTTCCATCTCTTACTTTAGGTAATAGATGTTTTCTGGAAAAATTCCACTAGAGTTGAATTTTTTGTTAATGGAAATCATGTTTTATGTGTCTAAAGGACGCTTGATTTTTAATGGCATCTGGATTTTTAACACTTATGTAAAAGTTCTGAATTAGGTAACAGAAAACCTGGATTCCAAGGCTGAGCTCTAACATTAACTCACTATGTGACTGAGTCATGGCTATTAATTCATAAGATAGAAGGAAATTTCTTTTGAGAAAATTATCTAGTACAATCTGTAATGGCTAGTGAAGAATATCAGAAAGATAAATTACATTAGGTGTCATATGTTATACCAGGTTTAGATAGGGATAACAAGAAAACAAACAAAAATGACGAAGTGTAGATAAATGCAGGTTACTTAAAGGTTGATCCTGGATATTTGTCACTTTATAATTGAAAAACACATATAATTTAAAATATGAATCTCAGTTTTATTTATTCACTCCCACTTCTCTATATTTTCTTTTTCCAGAGCTTTAGTTTTGGCTTTTTTGTTACCACCTTTTATCTAGTACCTAAGCAGAATATGGAGAGAAATAGGAACCTGAATGACTGGTGAACTAATTAGCCTCTTAGTGCTGATGTTCAGAATCTTAGTGTGGAATCAAGCATTCAACAGCTCTGAGATTCCTGGGTAATCAGATAATGCTGAATTCTTGGAGTTTAAAAGGTGTAGCAGCTGGTTTATAGTTGCCATTATTAGTTTCCCCTGCTTTCTTTTTTTTTTTTTTCTTTTTTAGATAGGTTGAATCTCCAGCTTTTTATTTTATAATGGAGACAGACTGGCTAGAAATGGAAGAAAGTTATGTTGCCAAACTGTGTAATTTTTGAGCCATTCCTTCGATGGAAAAAAAGAGAGATATTATTCAATTAGTTTTCACCATGCATAGATTGACAACCTGATGCACACAAAACATTCATCTGGTTAAGATGGAGGATGTGAAGATAATGCCTAGTACCTTCCAAAAGTTCATTTGTGTCAAGCACATAGATAACTGTTAAGTATGGTGAAAATGTCTAAAGATCATTAGACTAGTAAATAAAGATGTGAAGGAAATTCAGAACAAGGAGAAATTGCTCCTATCAGGAGAAATAGAAAAAGCTTTAGAGAAGGGATTTGCTTCTAAGGGATGGCATTTCATCTGGCACAGGATTCAAAGACATTCTAGATAGAGGGTACATTAGGAGTAAAGGTATGAAATAAGTAAATACACCCAGCTTGTTTTGGCAAGAAGAGTTTTACCCGAAAACATTCGAGAAAAGCCTTAGATAGACTCTTCCACAAATTCTCTAGACATTTCAAATAATATTTGTGTTTGAGAGCCTTCTTAATATATTTTTGTATGGCTTTGGGGAATCTCTTCTGTCTCATTTATCATCCCATTGGAGAAAACAGAGTCCCAAAAGTTCCAATGGGATATGTTTAGATTTGCCATATGACTTTATGTATAGAGAAGAATGTTTTGTTCAAAAGCAATGCCCACATAATATTCCACAGTTAGGTCCATCTTCCTGAAGAGAGAATGTATCTTTTGGATGGATAGATGAATGAATGAATGAATGAATGAATGAGTGAGTAAATGGAAAGGAGACCAGCAGACCTTTGTTTATGAGGGAAAGTTTAGGGGAACTTCCTTAGAAATGTTCTGTAACATGTTCTAGATTCTTACATTATGAAGTCCCTTCAAAACTGCTTCTGTGGTAATCATATATCTGTTATCTTACTTCCTATATAGGTCATGGAATTCACTTGGAGTATGTGAAGTCCAGGATAGAAATGATAGAAATATCTCCAACTGCCAAACAGTTGGCAATGAAGTAATTCACCTCTAAAAGTGCCAGTGTTGGGGCTCCTGGGTGGCTCAGTGGGTTAAAGCCTCTGCCTTCAGCACAGGACATGATCCCAGGGTCCAGGGATTGAACCCCCGTCGGGCTCTCTGCTCAGGTGGAAGCCTGCTTCCCTCTCTCTCTGCCTACCTCTCTGCCTACTTGTGATCTCTGTCTGTCAAATAAATAAATAAAATCTTTAAAAAAAGACAATACATACAATTGTACCTTTTTCCCTATATGAGTCGACACCTTATGTAATTTTTAATTGCATGACTTGTAGCTTATGAAAACTGTTTACTATGTCATACTCCTTAACTATGGCTGAACTTTGTTTTATTCCTTGCCAGAATTCAACATTTTGACATATTTCACATTAGATCCTTTCTTAAGGTGACACTACACATACAGGAAATGTCCCTGTGTAACTGTTTCCAATTCATTCCCATTCTTCCTCTACTGAGTAGTAACCACTACCCTGACTTTAGTGTTTCTTATTTCTATCATTTATCATTCCTTTAATAAATATTTCTTAGGTGACTCTTGTAGGCCAGGGAGGCTTCTGTATGTTGGGGAATTCATACAATGGTGAACAGCCATGGGATGGACAACATGCAAAAAAACCCAAACAAATTGTACTAAGAGAACTGATAATTTTTACTTGAAGAAGTATAGCTCTAAATTTTCATATAAAGTTCGTGAGGTCAATTATATTTGTTAGTCTTAATATATACACTTCAGAGTCAGGTCAGTGGGGTTTGTTCTTGAATATTATAAAACACATTTTTTTCCTTTGTGGTAAAATTTGTATCACCCTGACAATTCCTCAGTTCTTCTAAGTAGTTTAATCTGGGTTGTATAGACCAATTATGCAGTCACATGAGGCACCAAACTTGTACAGTATCCAAATTTGAGTGAATTCAGTTGGCTTGTTGTCAGCAGTCGACATTGGATATCAAGATTCTGGCAGGAGCCTGCATGAAGTCATCTCTTCCACCTTCAGTTGACCTCAGCCAAGGGGCTGTGGCGCTCTGCTGTAGTGTCTCACAATCCATCAAGACACATCAGTGCCATGCCATTCCTTGCTGAGCTTAAGTAATAAGTAAAGAAAGCAAAGTTCCTTTGCTGAGCTTAACTAATAAGTAAAGAAAGCAAAGTTCCTTTGCTGAGCTTAACTAGTAAGTAAAGAATGCAAAGTTCAGTGATGAGAAAAGATGTTTTCACCCCATTCACATGTTTACTCCCAAATATGATTTTTACTTGAGGAAGGAAACAACAGGATCTGATCTAAAATCCATCATATTCAGCATTAAAAAAAAAAAGTTGTCTTATCTAGGTCAATAACTTTTATCTATTTTTATGTAACAATCATTATGGAAGGCGAAGTTAAAATTATAGTGTATAAAATCAAAATAAATACAAGAGAGGTTCTTTAGCTATTCCTAGCCTGTTAAGAGATAGAACCCACTAATAATAAATTTATGTATTTAAGACAGGTTTAGAGAAAGTGTGCCTGCAATAGTACATCTAATAGATACATCTGGAGACTCATTCATTGAAAAGTATGTTGTCTGATGTCATTCTAAATACACAAATACAAGAAGAACAGATTTAAAGCTATTAATCTTGATACCAATCTTTTTTTTTAATATTTTTATTTATTTATTTGACAGACAGAGATCACACGTAGGCAGAGAGGCAAGCAGAGAGAGAAGGAGGGAAAGTAGGCTCCCCACTGAGCAGAGAGCCCAATGCGGGGCTCGATCTCAGGACCCTGAGATCATGACCTGAGCCGAAGGCAGAGGCTTTAACCCACTGAGCCACCCAGGCACCACTCTTGATACCAATCTTAATCAAATATTGAGATGAATTTAAACTAAGCAGATAAATGAAAGCAAACCCCAAACAAAGAAACCTAAGTCTAACACTTTGAATTGGTTTCATAATACATCTTTTCTCTTAGAGTCAATCAGAAGTGAACCAATATTTATTGAGAATACACTTCGGCATGTGCAAGTCATTTTGCTAGATGATGAAGGTCAGGTATTGTTCATACTTTACATGCCATCTTCTTTGGCTGGAAAACGAGAGGGCCGAACAAAGATTCTTGAATCTCAGAAGCTTTTGTCACCATAGAGATCACTTACTGGTTCACAAAGTCCAGTGGCTTTTCACTGAAACAATGGGGCCCCGCCATTGGTGCTGGGAGAGCTGAGTTTAGGAGAACTTTTCTTCTTCCTTTATTTGGTCTGTCTCAGCATTCTGAAGGTTGTCCAACTCTGGGAGCTCACCAAGTTTCATTTTATCCATTAGGCCTGGAAGTGAAGAACAAACCTGCAAATTCTGTCAAAATTGGTGATGTATAGCTGCTGAGAAATTCAAATTGCCTCAAGTGTGGGAGCCAACAAAGTAATGTCCCACTACAGGATGAGATCACAGCAGCATGTGCTCACTCTCTATGTGAGCTGCATTCTATATGCATGGGGAAGAGCCAAAGCATGAGTTCATTGAAGAAATGGTGAAGTGCTTCTTCTTAACTCTCTAGCTGCCAGGAGTTCTACCAGATCCAGCATAGCTACAGATCCCACTTAGAATACCATTGGATATATTACCATACTATACAGAACCCCAGTGATGATAGACAAGTAACACAGACACAAGGAGAGCAAAGTGAAAATCTAACTTAGATTGTTGATTGGGCTGGATTCCCAAGTACACCATCACCTTATCTGACATGGTGGCTGAAGTTGTCCAGGTTTATAAAGTTTTGCTGTTCTCCATGAGTTTAAGAAGTTACAGCATCTTTTCATAGCATCTTCCTTGTGTGAGTTGTCTGAAATATGTTTTTATATGTCATGGTGACAAGCAAGTTTTAGATGAGAAGTAAAACCAGGGTGTTCGTTTATGAGGAGAGTTAAAATTCCCTTGGGATTTTTTTTGGTAAAAGCATTTGGCAAATATGAAGCAAATATATATATATATATATATATAAAATATTATTTCTAGGTGGGAGGAATATACATCGATGAAGAATTCAAACAGTGTGTGGTCATTAGGAGGAGTTTTTAACAAGGCATAGCCTCACAAAGAAGTGCTTTGGAAAACAAAATTTAGTAAAATATATTTGTGGCTCTTACCTGAGAGCAGGCTTTCACATTTCTAAGAGAGCAGAAGAGAACCCCTGAGGAATGTGCAGCATGAGCCTGTGATAAAGATGGAGGAGGACTATCGAGGGTAAGGATGAATGGGATGCTGTTCACATACCAACAGTGCTATGACCTCAAGGTATCAGACATCTCTTCTTCCCTTTTTTTTCACATGCTCATCTGCTTCCATGTTTCCTCCCCATATCTAGGTTAGCTAAGTAAAACAGAGAATGTCCAGTTTACTTACATATACACAATGAAAAATTTCATTCATTATTTATGGAAAAAATACTTACACCTTGTATATATATATATATATATATATATATATATATATATATATATATATATATTTTATCTGAGAATAATATCTTGTGCTTTTGTTTGCTAAACCTCACAACCCATCTAGTCCATCCCACAGGAACTGAACAACAGACAGAGAAAAGAACTGTAATTCCTAACAACAGCCAAGGAAAACATCACCAAAAGAATCAGGATGGCCTCGATACCCCTGGGTATTTATAGGCTCCGTTTCACTGATGAAATGGTAGTTTGCCATATGCCTTTCTGCCCAGGCCTCACATTCCTACCCTGGCCTGATGCTCCAGCTCTAATTCCTTTCCCTTTTAAGTTCATGGTTTGAGTAAAGTACTGGAATAAAGTGGGAAAATTTATGGAGAACTGTCCCAGGTGAAGGCCTTAGGCTCTCTGTGGGGGAATACTTATCATGGGGGGGGGGGCTAGATTCAGCCTTCAGAACTTTGTCTTTATTCTTATTCCTCAGCAACATCTTGGGTAAACACCCTTGTTAAATCATCCACTTGGTTTGATTCACCGATTTTTGCATATGAATGCTTTGGATATTAAGTAAAATCTTGAAATACAAATGAAAACATTGCTGTGTTGCTGCTCTCACATATTCACCAGGAAAAAAATGTTTTCAAATATGCATTGCCTTAGACTGATTTAATGACAGAACTATAAGAAGAGATATTAAGCCTTATGTATTGCTGTGTACTCATTGAGAGAGTGTAAAACTGAAAACTCTTGCACCATAGAAACCACAATTGATTGATGCCAGTCATGGAAATGTGTCAAATTTAACAGCTTTCAAGCACTATCTTACAAAGTGCACATATTTTCTTTCCTATGTAAAGATTTAAATTGGCAGTGTATTATATCTGTTTTAGTCTCAGTAAATTATATAAATAACTTACAAGATATACAAAATTTCTTTCTAACACATTAAGTGTTACAACACATTTTCATCTCCACTCCATAGATCATGTATAGAACATAGAGTGTCCCTAGAATACAAACTGTAAAGCAGATATTGAAGCTTAGCACACATTAGGAAAATAAGGGGCATTCCTTCACAGGTTGGAAGCAATGCATTCCAAGCGGTAAGACAAAAATACCACAAATCTGCTAATAAATCCACCAATAAACTTTCTAACTATATTCAAAGGGAATCTAATTACTGTATAGTGAGTAATGCATATATATGGCTGTTTATAATGACTTGGAATTTATCCCCCACCTCGAATGTCCTCAGTGTTTAAATACAATTCTACCTAATTTTAAGTGATTTTTTTAATTTGGTAAATTTATTCTCATGTGTTTTTTGGTCAGGCTGTCCCAAATGTAAGAGCAATGACTCCCACCCCCCCACCAGGTCTTTGACCCAAGACTGGCTCTTCTCATTAGACTTATCCCTACAAGGGGATAAGACCCTTTAAGTTAGAACCTCTTTTACTTGTATGCTAACAGAAAAGAGCCAAGTTATTTATTTTGTAATTTCTCAAGGTATTTTATTTGGAAAAAAATGACACAAATCTGCTGAGCTTATGCTATTTATTGTCTTTTAAGTTTCATTTTTAAATTGTCTTAAGGCTCTGTTTTAAGTACATTTTTTAAAAAGTACATTTTTAAATGTACTTTAAAATTGTAAAAATATTTTAGTAAAATTGATAAATATGAATATTTCAGAAAACTTTTTTGTACCTGAAATTAGTTATGTGCCTGAGGATAAGCTGTCCAATGCAAATGAGCAATAGAGAGATACAGATGCAAAGGCCAAAAAGCTGAGGTAGAAAAGAGACAATGACTTTGTCTGATTAGGAAGACTTTTATGGTCTTGCAGCCACAGAAATGTAGCACGTGTTTAGTTTCGACATTTTGTTTTAGCATTTCTTCTTCTCTCCAAGCCTAAAAAAAGTAGGAATCTCAAAGTTCAGAAGTGGGCCTAGGACAGAACTCTTAGAGCAGAGAGAATGCTAATAGAAACACATCGTCATTTCTCCTAAAGCGAATACAAGTGGGTAGCTGGAAGTACCTTATTGATAGGGGTTAACAAGAAAAAAAGAACCTTAAAAACCCACTGTTCAGGGCTGCTACACTCTGCACTCAGAGGATAACCTCCACTCTAATTTCTCCCCAAAAGAAAAGGCCTTTGCCACCTAAAAATGATTGTATTTGAGGAGCTTTGTGTGGAAAACGAGTTAGATAAGGTAGAAAACAGTCTTAAAAAGGACTTGGGTGATTGTCTTTCTTTAAATCTTTCTCTGCTTGCTTATCTTATATAATGTAGTTGATATGATACCTTTACCTAAGTTTAGCAAAATATGCAGAAATACGCAGAATTCACATCTTGACTTTGCAAACCCAAATTGCTGTTTAAAGTAGACCTGTAGAAATAACTCTGCTGATGACTTGTAAATCGCTTACTCCCCATCCTTACCTCTGTGCTTCTCCCAAAGCCCTGTTCTACTTTTTTCACACCTGTAAGACATCGCTACCCCAATTTCAAAATCTCTAAAATAAATTCCATGTCTGCTCTTTTGCCTGATTTTTCTGCAATGCTTTCTCTGTATCCCCCTCATGCTTCTGTTTTGCCTCCTGTCTCACTGTGATGATACTACAGCAACTTCTTACTTTCCTGGGCTTCTCTTGCTCATTCTCACTGCTCCACCCTGTTTCTTATAACTATGGGATGTCACTTGAGCTATTCCAGTGCTTCCACTCTGTCTACCTGACTGCAGTCAGGGATGGAAATATTCCAGGGTGTTATATTAAAGAATCAGCTACATTATCGTATAATTAAATTGTGTGTGCATTTTACAATCATTACCTTTCAAAGAGATACCAGCATAAATTCTATTTACAATTATTTCTTGACAAATAACTATTTTGAGTTTGGATTTTTCAAGGTGTGATTTGTATGGGTTCCAAAAGAGTTTCTTCCACTTGGTAGGCTTGGGATGCCCTATTACAGTTCACCTAATTTTATGTAAAACTGACCTAAACACCACCAACAACAACAAAGTATCTTTTTAATACAAGATATTAAAGAACATTATCTCTAATTAGAATAAATGTTATTTATGAAGAGTCCCCATATTCATAAATATGATAGGAAGAAAGTGAGAAGAGATAATCTCTTTTTTTTTTTTAAATTCATTAATCCTATTGAAGGCTGAATACATTTTAAATAATAAGCAAGAGCCTCAAAGACTTTGACGTAAAAAAAATACAAAGACCAATAAAACAGGAGAAATTATTAAATTTCTACAGACTGATAAAGTTTTTCTACAGGACAAAGAGTTGAAGAAAAGAGATATTAATGCAAACATGCACTAAAATACAGGGTAGATTGACAACTTGGGATGAATATTGATTAGAGAGAAATATGTGATTGTTGGAAACAGTGCAGTTTCTGTTCCAAGATCTGAATTAAAATTAAGGAATGACTAGTTGTATTTTAAACTTTTCACTTCAAAGACTGTTCATAAAATGGAAGATGTGGACGGGTCAATAATTTACAGGACATACGTAGTTAATGAAAGGGTTTCGGGTCTCATTTAAAGAAGTTCCAATAATCTGTCCTTCTGCATATAGAAATTTCTTATTCTCATCCATAATGGATATAAGGCCAGTTAACATTTAATTGGCACATGATTGCAAAGCACTTTGCAAATATAAAATATTATATAAGTGCCATAGAATCCACTACTTCATACTCAATCTTCAAGCAACAATTAATGAACAATGCAGTATTACAGAATAGTCTTACTAATGGAAATTTAACTTCCCTATGGCATTAGAAGTTTTCAGAACATTACATAATTGTTTAAAGTCAAATTGAATTTTAATTCATACATTATTTATACTATTGGGCCGTCTGGCTTTAAATAGATACATATATAACATCTTATATATAAAATTATATATGAATGCATATATAAAATCTTCCATTTCCTGCATGAGGTGATAATTTTCATTCTCAGATTCATATATTTGTTGCCTCAAGACAAAGTATTTTTCAAGCACCCTCACTATGTTGAGCGTTATGTATAATTTGCAGTGGACTCAGCCTTTTCAAAGCTGGTGATCCTAAATGACTCTTATTTGAGGAATCTTCATTTTCTTTTTAAAGTCCGGTTTTTGGGGAAATGGTCAAAGAAAAGAAACTGGGTGCATTCTTTTTGGGGAAAAAAATCCTGGGAAGGTTTTGAACCTAAGGAATGGCATGCCCTAAGGCTCTAGCATGCAGACCAGGCAGGGGGCTACTGTTACCTCACCTGCAAACTGATTGGATAACCCAGTGTTTTTACATTGTTTGGACAGAGGTGATTAGTCTCCACAACTACAACTACACTGTTTTCAATGTTTGGGGCTTTTAGGACACTTCCATTTTTAAGGGAAAAAAATGAGGGAAAGTAGACACCAAGAACCCCAGTGATTTCATCAGTTCTCAGAACTGATGATTTTGTGTAGGCAGATGAGGTCAAGGTGAATTTCAAGAAAGAATATCTTGAGGCATGCTGCCCTTTGAGTGCACTGAAGAGATTTAAGAAATGTGGGTCTCATCATTTACAAAAAGTTGTGCCCAAAAGGTCTAAGAAAAAAAGTTTGATCAACTATCTCCTATGAGCTTTGGTATTTTTTATGTTAAGTAGGTTTTTATAAACCTTTGAAGATGGTAATTTTATTGAAGTTTAATTGGCTTTGAATTGAATCTCAATTTAGGAAAACTTTCATAGTATCTTTAGGTCACTACGCCAGAACTTTCTAGAAGAAGAAATGAACGCATTTTGTTCCAACAAAGCCCTGAATATTTCTGCAACACGTGACCCAAGTGCTTGTGGGGTAATTTACTCATTCATTTTATTCACTCTAAAGACATTATGCCTTTTATTCATTCTAAAGACACTAATGAATTGCTACTATGTACCAGCCATTGTGTAAGAAAGTGAATATGATGGGGTTCTGTTAGGAAGTTCACAGTAGAGATAAGAAAATAAACAATTGGGACGCCTGGGTGGCTCAGTTGGTTAAGCAGCTGCCTTCGGCTCAGGTCATGATCCCAGCGTCCTGGGATCGAGTCCCGCATCGGGCTCCTTGCTCATCAGGGAGCCTGCTTCTCCCTCTGCCTCTGCCTGTCATTCTGTCTGCCTGTGCTTGCTCTCTCTCCCTCTCTCTCTCTGACAAATAATTAAATAAGGTCTTAAAAAAAAAAGAAAATAAACAATTATCATAGAATTGGATAGGTGGTGGGATATATTTGTGTACAATAAGTGGGGTCTCTAATAGTCTGAAAGGTCAGGTGGGTCAAAACAAGTTACTCTGAATAAGTGAGCTTCAGTTTCCATGAGTAAGTCAGGAAAGGATATTCCTGGTAGGATGGATAGGAATGCCAAGTCTCAAGCAGGGGACAAGTTTATAGGGCACACAGAACTTGTGATCAGAATATAAGAGATAAATGAAAAAGTGGCAGAAAATATAGCTAGAGAGCGAGAAATGGAGAGAAGATCAGGAAGGCACTTGTATGTAATGCTACTGAGTTAGAACTTTATCATGAAGTCATTGAAGAGACACCAAAGAATAGTTGCTGAACGGATGAGTGAATGAGTATGTAAGTGAGATAAAAACACTTCTAATGCATTTCCAAATTGAAATTGAAATCTTTGGCAGTTTTGATGCTCTTATTATGTCTGTGACATGTTTTATATATATAGATATATGTATTTTTTATCACAAGACAGGTAGATATCTCTAGGTATGTCATCATAGAAAGGTATATATCTGTCTGTAAAAATACACACACATGTACACACTTACATGTGTGTGCATGTGTATATATATTAAAAATTACCTTCCCATGAAGGGAAGGGCATGGTTATCATGTTTTCCAGAGGTCTAGAGCAGAGCCTGGTACACAGTGGAAGCTCAATTAATTCTTACTGATTGAATGTCTGAATAAACAGATTTTAAGCAGGAGGGTGATATGGATAAGGAAGTGATCTCTGGGACAAGGGAATGGAAAGCAAAGTGAAAGAAGGAACACCTAGAGATGATTGATGCATTAACATCCTTAGCAATTTGTACTAGAAATGATGAAAAGTTAAATTAAGAGACTTGAAGACTGAAGAGAGCGCTTGGGTGGCTCATTTGGTTAAGTGTCTGATTTCAGCTCAGGTTCACCAGATTGAGCCCAGTGTCTGGCTCTGCGCTCAGTGGGAAGTCTGCTTCTCCCTCTTTCTTCCTCTGCTCATCGCCTCTCTGTATCTCTCTCTAGTAAATAAATAAAATCTTAAAAGAGAGAGACTTGAGGACTGAAAGGCTGAAGGAATGTTAAGACATTACCGTTGAGGGTGCCTGTGTGGCTCAGTCATTAAGTGTCTGCCTTTAGCTCTGGGCACGGTCCCAGGGTCCTGGGATCGAGCCACACATAGGACTCCCTGCTCACCGGGAAGCCTGCTTCTCCTTCTCTTACTCCCCCTACTTGTGTTCCCTCTCTCGCTGTGTTTCTCTGTCAAACAAATAAAATCTTAAAAAATAAATAAATAAAAAGACATTACTCTTGGAACTTGGTTGACAATAAGATGACTGTGCTTATGGAGGGATAGGAAAGCTGGATAACTACCAGGCTACTTACTTGGGCTAATGAACAGATGGCAGATCATCCCTCAGAGAGGGGAATTTAGGAGAAGCAGATTTGGGATGTGAAAGTAAAATTTTATTTTAGACATGTTGCTGTTGAACTTGTGGTGAGACATCCAGGGGATGTTAAGAAAGCAGCTCAATATATACCAGTGGGGAATCTAAAGTCCAGGTGGTAGATAAAGCTAAGAGGGTAAATCATTCTCAGAAAGAGTAATTAAAAAAAGAGAAGGATTGTACACAAAACCTGAGACTGCATGGAAGAGAACAAAGAGGAAACAGAAGAAACACTCTGAGTTTTGGGAAGACAGCTGGGAAAGTGTAGGATCACCAGAGCTAAAGGAGAAAGTTGATCAATTTTCACTACCAGTGACAAATTTTAAAAAATCTATGTAAAGACATGAAGAAGAATGAAGCAAATAATTAAATACTTAATTGGGACCTTACCCTCTTTGACTACAAGGGTCCTAGATTAGAGAATGTGTCTAATCAACATAGAAAAGTTGCCCAACTTGGATGTTTTCTTATCTTTAATTTAAGAATTCTCTTCAGTCCATGTCCTTCTAATACACACAAAGAATGTGGTAATAAAATTCATGAACTGTGCATAAAAGGGAGACAACAGCACCCCAGTCTTAGGGGCCAAAAGGTCCAATTTTTGTCCCTAGACACCCTACCCCACCACACACACACACACACACACACACACACACACACACACACACACACAC
>NW_019154087.1:65191263-65260910 GCF_002288905.1 Enhydra lutris kenyoni
TTCCCTCTCAAGAATAAGTTGTTTCCCTTGCTTTAAAGTCATTTATCAAAGTAATGATACTAGTATTTCTAGAGTGCTTTTCAGATTAAAGGCTCTGAAAACATCATGTCCTTATGTGTCTCAGTCCTAAAAATGTTTTTTTTTTCTGAATATAGCAAGTTTCCCCCCATTTTCCATAAAAGGAAATCTAGGCACAGTTACTTACCTGGCAAGTGAAGATGGTGGGATTTCAATGCAAGCAGATAACTTTAAAGTCATACCCCTAACCAAACTTTAAAGGACATACCTGTAACTTTCTCAACCTGTGTACTTTCTCAACATTAGCAAAATAATAATTAGATACCCCTTCAATCAGAACTAGTCACTGAAATTTGTAAAAGGTGGACCTATTTATTACAATAGTCATCTATATATAATTGTACTCTTTTGTGCCCTGGAAGATTTACGTGGAAAGTGCATTAACTAGAGCTGTATTTCTTTTCTATAGCCAGAAGAATAAACAAAATGTTCCAACTGCCCATTACATGGTAGTACAGAATTCATCACGCTTTGTTATTTAGTGTCTATTTACATTATTTAAATTGTGGTTTTCTAAGCATGCTTTTATGTAAAAATCTCTTAAAAATTTTATGTTTATATAATAAATTAGATTCTCTGGTTATTATTATTGCCTAACTGTTTATAATTCAAAGTCAGTGTCTGATTTATTTTTGAAGATTGGTAAAGTTCTGACAGACAGGAAGATGAAAATCAAATCCAGAAGCTAAATGAACATATTAGTACTTGTATTAACCTAAAATCTTTATCAGCATAGAGTTAGAGGCTATATAAGCAGGTGGAAAATGATTTTAGAACGAAGAAGATGATGAAAGCTACTTAATTCCAAAAGAAGCTAAAATATCTAGAGAGTAATTTCACAGAAATAACTGTAAGCAGATAGGTAATGTACATAAGCACAAGAGGTTTAGGATTTTCCCATCTCATGGACAAATTAAGACGTTTTTAATGGATCTAAACAGATGAGTAAGAATAAAAGCGTTATTTAATAGGGAGAACCACCAATATGAATTGGTAAATATTTAATCATGAATAATGAATAGATCACAGGTGATGAATAATGAACTGATGATTCTGGACATGAATAGAAATAGGAGAGGAATTTGTTCATGCCAAGTAATATAAGAGGTGGCATTCGCTATTTTATAATTCCAGGTGGTATCACTTGCTTTCACATCCTGCTAATAGATACCAAACCCCACATAGCTGCTTTCTGCTGTCCGTGAGGTAAGAATTCTGAAGATAAAGTGATGTGGATCCTGCTGCTGTCATTTCTTTGGAGTTTGACATTGTAACACATTATATTAAGGGCAAAGGTCTCCATGATCTGCATCTTCAATGAGGGCATTTCAAATTGTCAGCATATTTAAATGGAGAAGGACTATAGTATCACTATCTGAATTTCTCTGCAAGCGTTTAGTGACTTACCCTCTGATTTAACTCAGAAAGTTTTTGTGTAGGTGGCTGATTCTGGCTTGGTGCTCTTTTCGTTAGACAAAGTATTCTGCTCTCTACTTTTTCCTGTGCATTTCTTTTTATGGGGTAGGTAACTCTACTCCTGAGCCATAGTTCTCTGTCTACCCTCTCCCCTCTGCTCAAACGTCTCCCTCCTTCAGACATTTCAGTTTCTTCTGGAGGTAGAGACAGCAGGTGGTAGTGATGGAGAAGGTCTGTTCATATTCAGAATGGGATGAATTTTGGAGCCCTTTTTTCCTCTGTCTGAATATTTTGGAACTGCTTTCCATAGTTATGAAGGAATCTTGCTTCCTGGCCACCCCCCTCACTGACGTTTCCCCCACCATCCGTCTGTGAGCATTGCTTTGTTTCTATGATCACTGAACTGAAACCAGTTGAGTGTCAGCACTTATCCCATATGTTCATTAGCAGTGAATCTGTAATTAATTTCTTATGGTTTGAAGTTAATGAGACTGTGTGTGTGTGTGTGTGTGTGGATGTGTGTATGTATGTGTGCGGGTGCACACAGGAGCGTTGTGTTTATGGATTTTTAAATGATTGTTTAATTATTTTTCTTAGTTTTGCCTGCATTCATAATGAAGGGACCTTGTTTTGTTTGGCTATTTACCAATATAATTTTTGCATAAATCTACTATGAACATAATACATGTGAAAAAAAATCTCACTTTTGATCCTCCTTGTTGATTTTTGAGGCAAGAATATTTTACTGGCACAACAGTGAGACATATTAAACTATTTCACAGGGAGATTTAGACCTGGCTTCACATGTTCCTCTTCAGAAAACTATAGCAAAAATAGTCTATGAAAGCTTAAAGATAAGACATATAATAGTATCAGGTATTGTTTAGCAAGTGTTGTTGCTGTTAATCATAGCTGGTAGGTGGTCAAATGAGGAATTTAAAAATTCAAAGCATTACACCAGCAAAAGCCCAACTCATTTGTATATATATACTCTATTCTATATGAAGCATATCAGTATTTTCTGTCATTTTTTACAGTAATCATGCATTATATATGTAATAAAAAATAAAAACAAGAGATATTCTCAATATAAACAAAAGCACACATCATGTTATAATTTCAAAACATATTAATATGTGGTATTCCTCCACCTATTTTCAACCATGTAGGCACTTACAGAAATATGAATTCACTAGTTTAACAAATATTTGTTGAAAGCATACTATCTGCAAAGCAATATGAGAGATTCAAAGACAAATAAATACGGCTCAAGAGGGCTGATCAACAGGCTGGGGAAAGTTAACACTGTCAGGGAAGGTATGCACCTTCTCCAGCACTATTTGATTTTTTAGAATATTTATGTTTAATATCCTTGTGGCAAAAAAAAATGTAATATGTGTTCAATTAGCTTGTCATAAAAAGATTTAAACTATAGACACTAGAATCCTGGTATTTGGGAAATTAGTAAATAACTATGAAATCTCTAACTGAAATAGTTGCATTTTGATGAATCAAAACAGGCCAGGAATCTCTTTAATCTTTTCTTGTGATTAAGAGCATGGGATTAGGAGTTAGAAAGCCATGAGTTTGAATCCTGGATCTCTGTTGACTAGCTGTAGAAACAGAAAGAGGACATCATCTTCCTACTCTTCAGTTTTAACAACTTTTATTAGTTCCAACTGCATACACTTATGGTGAGGATTAAAGGAAAAAAATATTCTAAAGAATTTATCACAATGTTTGACAAAAACAAAACAAAACCCCACAAGGATAGTTAATAAATGCACCTAGTATCACCAGTATTTGTGTTATTACTGGTTTAGAGGCAAGTGTCTCATAAGTCATAATAATTATAATTTCCCCTTTGTGGTCCTGAAATTAGAAGCTCCCCATTCTCACAGAGAAAAAGGAGCTGTGCAAAGAAAATTTGGGGGAGAAGTACAATTTTGCTGACAGAGGGAGAATTAGGGAGGTGACTCCTCTTGGTGCTTCTCACTATACCAGTCCTTTCACTTAAAAAAGGTAGATTCAGCTGCTCATAGTTTGTTTCATCCATACCAAGTGCCTCATCCTTTGGGGTCTGAGTTGTGCAGAATGTAAGTCATTCTGATCCTGGAGAAGCTTCATTGACTTGGGCTATTCCAGTTTGGTGTAGTAAGCAGAAAGTGATGCAGAATGACCAGGAAGTAATGATCACTGTGTGAAGACCCCAGATCACAGATCACAGAAAGTCTGTGGGGGCCTGGAACTCTATCAGGTTAATGAAGTTCCTGGCTGCTAGTTGATGCTGAGACCCTGGAAAGACCTGAAGGTGTTGCTTTACTATTCCTGAAGAAGAGGTTAGAATGTTGACCAGCTTTTGATGCTTCTAAAAAGTAGTATGTCAGAGTTATCTTGGCTAAAGATGTTTGGCAGGAACATTTGTTTTCTATTCTTAGATACACAAGAAGACAAAATCTCCTAGCTTCCCTTGTTAGGAATTTTGTACCATGTAATTGAACCTAGGTCTGCAGGATGTGGGCAGATGTGATATAAGCCACTTCTAGGTCTGGCCGAAGAAGTATCTTACATGATACGCTCATCTTCTTTCTTTGCTTGCCTTGGCATCCTTGGGGAGTAAGTATTCTAAATCATGCAGCTACAGGATGGAAGAAAGATTCCTGACCTATAGGACTTTATGTAAGGGAGAATTTTTATTGTATTACACCACTGAAATATCAGAGCTTATACCTGTTCATTCAACAAAGCCCAGACTATCCTGACTTAAACAGGGTGAGTGTTAACTCTCCAAAAATCATGGAGGATTGTTATAAACATGACTTGCAGAATAATATTTTTGGAATCATAAACCAGATCTTAGTTTTTCCATGCTTATAACCCTCCAGTGGTTTCCTCTTTAGAATAAAAACTGAGCTCCTACATAGTCTAAAAGGCATGGCAAAACCTGACCCCTGTATCCCTGCCAGGTGTCATGACCTGCATTTCCCTTTCACTACATTCCACATAAACTCACCTCTTTGAAATTTGTTGACTATGCCATGGATGTGTCATAAGTTATGGTCTTCGTATGACCATGACTTCACACTAAAATATCTTTGCCTAGAAATCCACATGACTGGATACTTTTTATCCTTCAAAGCTCTGCTCAAATGCCATCTCCCCAGTGATATTGCTGCCAGTGAATCTCTCTCCCTTTATCTTATGTTTATTTTTCTCTGAATGTCTGAGTATGAGAATATCCAAATATTCACTCAATTATCGTCTGTACCCCTTACCCCCACACTAGAATATAAGCCCCATAAGGTCAGGCACTTCATTTGTTGTATCTTTGTGTCTAAAACAGTGCCTGACACATAGCCTATATTCATTAGTAAGTTTTTGCTTAATTAATGAAAGAAACAAAGGGTTTTTTGTTTGTTTGTTTTTTGTTTTTTTAATCTTGTGATGCCTGGGTGGCTCAGTTGGTTAAACATCAGACCCTTGGTTTCTGCTCAGGTCATGCTCAGGTCAGGGGTTATGAGATTAAGCCCCATGTTAGGTTCCACCCTTGACGTGGGGTCTGCTTGGGATTCTCTGCCTCTCCTCCCACTGACCCTCCTCCTGCTCATACTCTCTCTCTCTCTCTCTCAAATAAATAAATAAAATCATAAGTAAAAATCTTAAAAAAATCTTAAGTCCTGGTGGTAATATACATTTGATTCCATAGGTCTGTGTAGCACAAAGGCCAATATTACAAAGAGTTATATTAGAATATACTTGTATTGAATTGAATACTATTACCTAAAATTTTATGTGTATCCAGAACCTAAGAATGTGATCATATTTGGAAATAAGATCTTTATAGGGATAATCAAGTTAACATGAGGTCGTCATGGATTATAGTGGGTGGTCAATCCAGTATGACTGATAACCTTATAAAAAGGAGAATTTGGACACAGACAGAAACACATGGGGAGAACACTATGTTAAGAGGGAGGTGGACATTGAGTTATGCTTCCACAAGCCAAGAAACACCAAGGATTGTCCCCAGCCACTATACACTAGGGAGAAGTATGGAAAGATTATCCCCTGGAGCCTTCTGAGAGATCATGGTCCTATTCACACATAAGTTTCAAACTTTTAGCTTTAGAATCATGAGAATAAATTTCTGTCATTTTAAGTCATCAAGTCTATGAAACTTTTACAGCAGCCACAGGAAACTAATACAATGCTTAAAAAAAATTCAGAAAACATGATTTAAAGCAGTGGTACTGATATAAAGAAATTAAAATCATTACAATGAGCACTGAATGATGTATGAAATTGTTGAATTATTATATTGTACACCTGAAACTTATGTAATACTGTATGGCAACTATATTAGGATTAATTTAAAAAAATAAAAAAAGGAAAAAATAAATTAGGGTCATAGAAAAGAAAGGAAGAAATGAAATTAAATTTAGCTCACAAGGATTTTATAAGACAAAGTAAAATATACAAATAAAGCAGAAGGGGTGTCTATTTTAAAAATTTTAGGACTAGAACTGCATAGCAATTGGCAAAAAATAACATATGACCCAAATGGGGTTATACTTAATTTATACAATCCTTCTGGAATAACCCTCTCCTTTAATTTAAGTAACAATAAATTGAACCTTATTCTAATCTCTTGTCCAAGTATTTCTGAGTATTTTTAGGGCTCCTTTACGTATATTCTAGGAGTCAAGTAATGTACCACTCCAACATGCTTTGACCAACTTCACTTCTAAAACACAAACTTGGACTTTTCTTTTTTTTTTTTTTAAAGATTTTATTTATTTGACAGAGATCACAAGTAGGCAGAGAAGCAGGCAGAGAGAGAGGAGGAAGCAGGCTCCCTGCTGAGCAGCGAGCCCGATGCAGGACTCGATCCCAGGACCCTGAGATCATGACCTGAGCTGAAGGCAGAGGCTTAACCCACTGAACCGCCCAGGCACCCCAGTGTTTTATATTTCTATCTGTAAATTTCTACTTATATATCTCTATCAATAACTATCTATATATATCTGAGTGCTGTGCCTGTATAATATTCCATCAAAAGTGTCTACCATAACTTAATCGCTTTCATTCTTTAGAAACCTTCAATTTTTCTAAGTGTAACTATTATAATTGTATAATTATGTAAATGATATAAAATGATATAAAATTTCATTATAGTGAATTTATATGTAAATCTCTACATAGGTTTTTCATACTTTAAAAAATGATTTCCTAGAACATCTTTGGATATGTCCATGGCATAAACATTTTTAAGGGTATTATAAACATTGTTAGGATTTACTCCACAAATTTGCACCGACTTAAATAACTGCCTTCAGCAAATGAGAGTATCTCTTTCACCATGTACTTTCCAATAACAGATATTAATATTTTGTTTTTAATCTTTGTCAGTTTCATAGTTCAAAAATATATAATTTTAATTTTAATTTCTTTATTATTAGTGAGATAGAACATATTAAATTTTTTTTCTGCTAACTAAATTCTCGTTATAAATCAGTAATAGGAGAAATTATAATATGAAGTATACTAGGAAAAAAAGAAAGAAAATGATTTAATTTGATATAATGCTTATTCCCAACTGTACCACATAAAAACAAAATAGGAAACTTATATGAACTGTAATCTGGAACTTTGTTGCATTTGGCACAAAATTTACACATCAAAATATTAAAAACTCTTATTTTTTAATATTTTATTTATTTATTTGACAGAGAGAGAGCACAAGTAAGCAGAACTACAGGTAGAAGGAGAGAGAGAAGCAGGCTCTCCGCTGAGGAGGGAGCCCGATGCGGGGTTCAATTCCAGGACCTTGGCATCATGAACTGAGCCGAAGGCAGATGCTTAACCCACTGAGCCACCCAGGCACTCCAATATTAAACTCTTTATCATCAAATATATACAAATTCATGTAACAACAAGTTACCATTTATGTTAAAAACAAATCATACATTGTTAAGCATACATAGTTGAGGTATTTTTGAGTTGCTGTGTTAGGGACAGTGTCTAACAGAGGAGGGAAGGGTTTGGGTGGTAAATTAATAAAGTATGGCTGATGAAAAATGGCTGGTTCTGAGAACAAATGAATTATTCAGCAGTTAGAGATTTTTGCAGCCATGGGAGGAAAAAGATTATATATGTCAAGTTAAGATAGAGTCTGATTTAACCATGTAGTATGTGTACTAAATGTCCAGGATTTAGTAGGGATAGGGTTTAAGAATAAGTGTACTGTGGAGGAAACTTCAGGTTAGGATATCTTCCTAAGCATAGCAGATCAAATGGCTAACCATCATCACTGGCCACTGGTGATTTCAGTTTTGTGATGATGTTAAAGACATCCATGCCCCCATACCCTTGCTTGTCTAAAAATAAGAGACCTATTTGCAAGTTTGTCACAAGGGAGATAGCGATGGAACTGACAAAGTTAATAGAAATAGATAATAGAATACAATTCACTATCCATAAAGGTAGAAAAATTTAACTGCGTTGAAGTTAGCCCTACAATGCAAGGGACATCAATCATATCATTGATACTGATAACATGATCAATATCCATGTAAGTCTACATGTTAATAACACTTCTTGATTAAGTCCTTTGAGATGCATCCTGGACTTTTTACTTAAATGTACTCCTAGATCCTTTTACTCATGCTGGAAAATGTGTCTGTGGGCCTGTCTTTCCATGAGATGTAAGCAACTGGTAGCACTATAGGAATGTTGCTAGGCCTTACTATGAAATGACTAACCCAGACACCGTTTCCCAAGTAGGTTATCCCTAGCAGTCCTAGGTTTCAGGCTTTCTGAGGGTCTAATCCTATAGTCCTAAAATCACAATTCTGTACTGTAAATGGGTTAATTTATTTTAGTTATTAAAAAAATCCAGTCAGAATAAAAATCTCCTCTCCTCCTTTAGCATATTCTTAAATATTTCCAGAAGTAGACATGAGTTGGATGTGACCTAAAATTTAAATGTAATGGTTTTCAAGCAATGGCTGAAGTTTGTTATCTCCTTATAATTAGAGTTGATATGATTTGATAGGATTAAATTTCACTGAAATTATCTGTGCTATGTAATGATGACAGCATATCTTAAAAACATATATGATCAATCTTTACAGAGTTTCCATTAATAGTAATTAAGATGGTCAAAAATAGGTTTTGTGACATGGTTATTTCCATACTCAAGAGATAGATTTACCATTAGAGTGAATCCTGCAATTCAAGAGAATCACCAACAGATGGCAGTCTGCTCCATTCAGACCTAGAAGGTGTTTCCAAATCAAGATATTTTTTACCAGATTTCTAGGTTTGGCTTAGTTGCTTAGTAAAGCGCAAACTCTTCAAAAAAGCTAATGGTTTAAACTTAGCACTGGTTAACATTTAGCCAGTGTTTCTTAGTTATTCAAGCAATTTGCAGTTACCACATGACAGAATCACCTTTGAAACTGGCTCACTGACAAAAACATATTTAAATAGTCCATGAGCTTTGATTCCTAAAAAGCAGTTTAACTTCCCAGATTGTCATTCAATTCAGGCAAATATCAGTAATATATAAAATGTATTTCAGGGATGTCTGGGTTGCTCTATTGGTTAAGCATCTGCCTTTGGCTCAGGTTGTGATCCCAAGATCCTAAGACTGAGCCCAGCATGGGGCTCCTTGCTCAGTGGGGAGCCTGCTTCTCCCTCTGCCTGCAGCTCCCCCTGCTTGTGCTCCCTCCCTCTCTCTTTCAAATAAATAAATGAAATCTTTATTTAAAATGTATTTCATTTCATTTTTTTAAAAGCCAACAGCATGGCTTCTTTAAATCTCTCTTCTGCCTTCTGCTTCCATCATGTTTTTCTCTGACCTATAAAATGTATTTTAGTATGAAATAAAATATATTGAAAATACTTAACATATATGCTGAAGTTTTAAATTATAAAGACTGTGTATAGCAAATCAGATCTAGTAAAGTCTACAAATTAGTATATTTCTTGGGGAATATACTATATATGGGGAAACTAGAGAGTGGAGACAATAACAGTATATGCAAAAATTAGATGTTTATAACAGCATAATCCATAATAGCTAAATTATGGAAATTAATGAAATAGCTCATGTGTCCATTCACTGATGAATAGATAAAGAATATACATACAAGGAATATTATTCATCCACAAAAAGAATGAAATCTTGCCATTTGCAATGACATGAATGGAGCTAGAGAGTAATATGCTAAGTAAGGGAATAAGTCAGTCAGAGAAAGACAAATACCGTATGATTTCACTTATACGTGGAATTTAAGAAACACAACAAATGAGCAAAGGCAAAAAAAAAAAAAAAGAAGAAGAGAGAATGGCAAACCCAGAAACAGACTCTTAACTGCAGGGTACACACCAGTGGCTATCAGAGGGCTGGTGTTGAGGGATGGGTTAAAAAGTCGATGGGTATTAAGGAGTGCACTTGTAAAGAACACAGGTTCATATATGTATGGAAATATTGAGTCACTATATTGTACAACTGAAACTAATATTATACTGTATATTAACTAAGTAGAATTTAAATAAAAACTTAAAAAGTATATGCAAAA
This sequence comes from Enhydra lutris kenyoni, assembly GCF_002288905.1. Taxonomy (NCBI): domain Eukaryota; kingdom Metazoa; phylum Chordata; class Mammalia; order Carnivora; family Mustelidae; genus Enhydra; species Enhydra lutris. Next base: position 65,201,343 of record NW_019154087.1, read on the forward strand.
GTTAGTGTATCAAATTGGAGAGATACTGTTGATTCATAAAAGAGGTCATGCATTATAAAACTGATAAAATTTTCTTGAACAAGAGGGTATGAAGCCTTTATGTAGACAGAAGAGGAACAAAGAATATATACTTTCCCTACAGTTTAAGATGTTTTTTTAAAAGATTTTATTTATTTATTTGATACACACAGAGAAATCACAAGTAGGCAGAAAGGCAGGCAGAGAGAGGGGGGGAAGCAGACTCTCCACTGAGCAGAGAGCCCATCCCAGGACCCTGAGATCATGACCTGAGCTGAAGGCAGAGACAACCCATTGAGCCACCCAGGCACCCTGTTTAAGACATTTTAAAATATAATGGAAACCAGAAAAATTGATTCATAAGGTGAGCAATTATGGTATAAGGGGATGAGATATTTGAATGAGAGAAAAAAATTAGCTTGAATAGCTAAGATTGAAGGTAATTAAGAATAGTAACTGGTCAGGACTAACTAATGGACTGCTACAGGGATAAATATGAGGGCAGAGTTTGTTCACTCTATACATCAATGACCCGAAAGAGGGCATGTGCATTTGGAAGATAAAATCTGCTGACATAGGGATTTTGGGGTGTTGAAAGGGCAGCCACAAAAGAGTGCTTAGACTGACTTGGACAGGCTACAAGTGTGGAGTGATAAGTGGCTTACTCAATTCAATTCTGAAGACAAAATTCCGGGATCTTAAAACCATAATAACAAGAAGAATATATACTTCTGAAACTTCTAGAGGATTGAGCTCTGAAAGAAATACATTGAGCCAAATCTTTCAACGTATGTTTAGAAGTAAAAAAGAACAAATATAAAAGTAGGCATTCAGTATATAGAAATTATATAAAGTATGATAGGAAAATTCTACTTCTGCCATCAGATTCATGTGTCCTAATTTCTCATTCCTCCCCTGATTTTTTCTCATTTGACCCTTAACATGCAATCAATGCATAGCATTGAGACTGTTACTTTTTTTTTTTTCTTAGATATCCTGGAATATTAGGATGGAGAGTGAACGTCTGTCTCTCCTAGCTGTGCCTGCATATGGGAGGCAGCTAATCAAAAAGACAGAATCCTCCACCAAGGTAGCCCAATTATATTCTGTCCTGATGACTTTTCAGTTTTCACACATATCTTTGTTAACAAGGTAGACTGAAAAAGTTGAGAGTAGTTGAGTAACAGAGCAATGTTTTCCAGCCGGCACTCATTTTACTTAAACTCGCAGAAGACAAGCAGACTCTGAGTTTCCCATGCCCAGTGGGAAGGGATAAACCTAATAGATAGCCTTAAACCCTTCGTGTTTGGAATGTGATTGTAGATTGACCTGTGCTCCTCAAACTCAAGGAACAGCATAGAAATAGGACACTAAATTTTATATATAAATACACACACACACACACACACACACATATATATATATAAATTTAATAAATTATAAATTATATATGTATTATAATCACTACCTACTGAGGAATTCTTCACTTTTTTTGTCTTATACAAATTTGTGAAATTTGTGAGAATTTTTAAAGAACTTTCTCCTTTCTCTTGGTGACTTTTATAGTTTAGTTTGATATCATAATATTCTGGAAGAAACTGTCTAGTTAAGAGTACAGACTCTGTAGTTAGATAACATGGATCAAATCCTGGCCCTTCCACTTATTAGCATTGTGAGTTTAGGCAAATTGCTTAATCTTTCTGTGCCTCAGTTTCCTCATCTGTCAAATGGGATAAAAAAGAGTACCAACCTGCTTAGAAAATTGCCTGGAACATTTATAAACCCTTAGTAAATATTAGGTCAGAGTGAAATAATTGCAAACCTGATTATCTTATTTCCTCCCACATTACTCTTATTTCACTTCATTTATAATCTTTCTCTCCTTCAGGGAAATGGAAAGCTAATTTAAGATTATAATGGAAATTAAGATAGACTTGTTTTCCACATTGAGTTAAATTAAGCTCACAAACAATTATTTATAATGTACAACGGGCAAAATACCAGCCTTGTGCTGAGAGACACAAAATGGATGAGACATGCATATGTACTGCTGACCCCTGTGAGATCATGGTACAGGAGTAGAGAAACACCTTTAAAACTGCACTGTGTGGTGCTCTAAATATAGAACTGTTTATCCCTTTGCTGTGCTTCAGAGTACCAGTATCTCTTGGAAGGCAGCTTTTATGTGTGTCTGGTGCCCCAATTCTTGCCACTACCATAATCGATTGATCACCTGCCTCAGAAGGCCAGGAGAACTTGTATTCCTAGTCACATGAGAATTTAATAGTCAGTGCCACTAAGGAAAGAGCTCATTGCCCTGTCTGGCACCCTGAGTTTTGCAATTGCTCTGAGAAGACACCTCTAGGTCATCTGGCTCTGGTGGCTGGTAGGGCTTACATTTGTGGGTCCAATAGGACTGTAACCAACAAAAAGAGTTACCACCCTAGGCAATAGACCCAACAGTTCAGTGTTTCTGTGAATTAGCCTATTAGCTAGTCATGACTGTGGCCTCAAGGGCAAACTCCTAATTAAACACACACCTTGGAACTGACTATAATCTTTTCCAGAGACCATGGAGGGCAGGCACTATCTTTGCACTTACCCTCAGCCATACTCAAAAACATCAGTGTCTCCTGAAGGGAAGCTTTACACACATCTGGTGCCCTGGTTTTTATGTTGGGCTCCCCAGTTTTTGTAGCTGCCGCCCAGGAAATATCCCTTGATTGCCAGGTCTGGTGGCTAGGGTGGGGGTTGCATTCCTGGGGCCCACAGAACTGTGGCAATTAGAGAGAGAGTTCTTGGCAAGCTGTCAATTCCAAGGTATAGCACTGAGGACGAAGCATAATCCCCAGTTGTTCTGTGAAGGAGGCCTCTTTGCTTGTCTGGGACTTTGGTCTGAGTGGCAAGTGTCAGGTTTGGCACACATCTAGTGCTGCTGGAGCTGCTCTTAAGACATGTAGGCTGTGGATGCCATCTTAATGCTCTCTCTCTGCCTTACTCCAGTGTGCTCGTATCACCCAGAGAAGAGTTTATACACTCATGTGGAGCTTTGATTTCTGTGACTGCCACCCAGGGACAACTCCAGATTACCTAGTTCTGGTGGCTAGTGAGGCTTATGTTTGTGGTCTCACAGGATAGTATATATTTGCATCCATTTAAAAGCTGATGTGTGAGGCTCTGGCTACCAGTCAACCTGAATCTAGGTGGTGAATTTAATGAGATCCTCCCCTTTGGCATATCAATGGGTCTTGACACATCCTCAACTACAGGGAGCTATTAATAACATAATGACCTGCTTGGTTTAAGAGAAAAACCAAGAACTGAAGCAGGGATTAACCACAAGTTTCACCTCCCTTATAAGACAATGCCTTTAAGACAGGGAGAGCAGCTATTGTATAGAAACCAACACAAAAAGCCAAGCAAAATAAAGGAACAGAGGAATATGTTTCAAACAAAAGAACAAAATAAAACCTCAGGAAAAATCTTGAATGAGATTGAGATAAGTAATCTATTAGACAAAATGTTCAAAGTAATAGTCATAAAAATGCTCATGAAACTTGGGAGTAAAACAGAAGAACAAAGTGAAAACTTCAAAAAAGACATGGAAAATATAAGAAATTACCTAATAGAAGTCAGAGAGCTGAAGAATACAATAACTGAACTGAAAAATACACTAGAGGGATTCAACAGCAGACTAGATGAAGCAGAAGAAAAACTCAGCTAACTCAAAGACAAGGCAGTGGAACACATCCAATCAGAGCAACAAGAAGAAAAAAGAATGAAAAAAAAGTAAAGATATTTAAGGGACATGGGGGACAACATCAAACAGACCAACATTGCTAGATAGGGCTCTCAGAAGAAGAGAGAGAAGAAGGGGCAGAAATCCTATTTGAAGAAATAATGGCTAAGACAGATATGCAAATCCAGGAAGTGCAGAGTTCCAAAAAATAGGAACCCGAAAAGATTCACACCAAGACACACTATAATGAAAAGTTCAAAGGTTAGAGATAAGGAGAGAATATTAAAAGCAGCAAGAGCAAACCAATTTGTTATGTATAAGGAAACCTCCATAAGACTATCAGCAATTTTTAACTCAGAGACTTTACAGGACAGAAAAGAGTGGCATGATATATTGAAAATGCTGAAAGAATAAAAACATCCAATCAAAAATACTCTACCCAGCAAAGTTATCATTCAGAAGTGAAGGAGAGTTAGTTTTCCAGATAAGCAAAAGCTAAAGGAGTTCAGCCCCACTGAAGTGACATTATGAAAAATTATAAAGGTATTTCTTTAAGCTGAAAAGAAAAGGCACCATTTAGTAACAAGAAAACATACAAAAGTAAAAATATATATTAAAGATAGTAGATTAATAATTTATTAAGCTATAATACAAGTTAAAAGACAAAAGTAAAAAATTAACTAAACTACAATAATTAGTTAAGAGATATATAAAATAAAAGGATGTAAAAAGTGACATAAAAGCATAAAACATGAGAGCGGAGGAAAGTAATAATGTTGAGTTTTACAGTGGGATCAAATTTAAGTTGTTATCAATTCAAAATAAACTGTTATGTTTTTATATACAAGCCTCATGGTAACCACAAAATCAAAACCTATAGGAAGTACGCAAAAGATAAAGGAATAGAGCATACCACTAAAAAAGGTATCAAACCACAAAGGAAGATAGTAGAAAAAGAAGAAATGAGGAAAGAGAATCTACAAAAACAGTCAGGAAACAATTAACAAAATGGAAACAAGCACATAAAAAACAATAATTACTATAAATTTAAATGGACTAAATTCTCTAATCAAAAGACATAGAGGGAATAGATAAAAATAGCACAACCAATCTATATGTTGCTTTCAAGAGACTCACTTTAGGGTAAGGACATACATAGACAGAAAGGGAAGGGAAGGAAAAAGATATTCCATGCAAACGAAATCTGAAAGAAAGCTGGAGTAGCTATACTTATGTCAGACAAAATAAACTTCAAAACCAAGACAGTAATGAGAGACAAAGAAAAGCATCGCATAATGAAAAAGTGGTTAATCCAAGGATAAGATACAACAATTATAAATATTTATGTGCCAACATAGGAGCACTTAAATATGTAAATAAAATATTAACAGATCTAAAGGGAGAAACAGACAATAATACAATAATACAATAATATTCGAGGACTTTTTTTTTTAAGATTTTATTTATTTATTTGACAGAGAGATCACAAGTAGGCAGAGAGGCAGGCAGAGAGAGAGGTGGAGGCAGGCTCCCCGCCGAGCAGAGAGCCCAATGTGGGGCTCCATCCCAGGACCCCGGGATCATGACCTGAGCTGAAGGCAGAGGATTAACCCACTGAGCCACCCAGGCGCCCTCAAGGACTTTAATACCCAACTTACATCAATGGATAGATCATCCAGACAAAGTTACAAAGCAAACAGCAGCTTTAGATGACACATTATACCAGATGGACTTAGATGATATTTATAGAATATTCCATCCATAAGCAACAGACTATGTGTTATTCTCAAGTACACATAGAACATTTTCCAAGATAGATCATATGTTAGGCCACAAAACAAATCTTAATAAATCTAAGAGAATTGAAATCATATCAAGTATCTTTTCTGATGACAATGGTATGAAACTAGAAATTAATTATACAAAGAAAAGTGAAAAATTCACTAATATGCAGTGATTAATCAATATGCTACTGAATAACCAATGAATCAAAGAGGAAATCAAATAAGAAATAAAGGAATACCTTAAGACAAATGAAAATGGAAATGGAATATGGCAAAATTTATGGGATACAGCAAAAGCAGTTTTAAGAGGGAAGTTCATAGTGATAAATGTTTACCTCACGAAACAAGAAAAATCTCAAATAAACCTGATTTTACCCCTCAAGGAAGTAAAAATTAGAAAAAACGAAGGCCAAAGTTAGTAGAAAGAAGGAAATAACAAAGATTAGAACAGACATATGAGACAGAGACTAGAAAGACAATAGCAAAGATCAATGAAACGAAAAGCTCATTATTTGAAAAGGAAAACAGAATGTTTGACAAATCTTTAGCTAGACCCACCAAGAAAAAAAGAGAGAGAGAACCCAAAATAAATAAAATCAGAAATGAAAGAGGAGATGTTACAATTGATACCATAGAAATACAATGGATCATAAGAAACAACAATGAATGATTTTAAGCTCACAAACTGGACAAACTAGAAGAAACAGATAAATTCCTAGAAACATAAAATATACCAAGACTGAATGATGAAATAGAAAATCTGAACAGACAGATTAGTAAGGAGAATGAATCAATAATCAGAAATTTCCCAACAAACAGAAAGTCCAGGACCAGATAGCTTCACTCATGAATTCTACCAAAGATTCTAAAAAGAATTAGTATCAATCCTTCTCAAACTCTTCAAATAAAATAAAGTAGGGGGAAACTCCTTTTTTTTTTTGTAGATTTTATTTATTTATTTGAGAGAGAGAGAGAACAAACAGGGGGGAGGGGTAGAGGGAGAAGGAGAACTAGAGTCCTCTTGGCATAGGGAGCCTCATGCAGGACATGATCCCAAGATCCAGGGATCATGACCTGAGCTGAAGGCAGATGCTTTACTGACTGAGCCACCCAGGTGCCCCAGGAGGAAACTCTTCTAAACTCATTTTATGAGGCCAGCATTATCCTGATTGAAAGCCAGATAATGATATCACAAGAGGAGAAAATTACAGGTTACTATCTCTGATGAACATAGATGCAAAATTCCTCAACAAAATGTTAAGAAACTAAAATTAACAATATATTTAAAGGATCATATGTCATGATCACGTGGGATTTATTCCAGAGATGAAAGGAGGGTTAAATATCCACCAATCAGTTAGTGTGCTACATCATATTAACAAAATGAAAGGAAAAAAAATTATTTGATCAACTCAATAGATGCAGAAAAAAAATTTGACAAAATTCAATATCCATTTATGCTAGAAACTCTTGCAAAGCAGATACAAAGAGAAGATACCTCAATATAATAAAGGTTATATATGGCAAGCTGAGAGCTAACATCATACTCAACAGGAACAAGACAAGGATGCTCACTATCACCTCATTTACTCAACAAAATATTGCAAGTTCTAGCTCCAAGGAATTAGGTAAGAAAAAGAAATAAAAGTCATCCAAATTAGAAAGAAGTAGAACTGTCACTTTTGCAAATGTCATTAAATCATCTATAGAAAGTCATAAATTCTTCATAAAAAACTGTAAATTAATAAGTGAACTCGTAAATGAATTCAGCAAAGATGCAGGGCGCAAAGCGCACCGAAATCTGTTGAATTTCTTTTTTTTTTAAACTTTATTTATTTATTTGAGAGAGAAAGTGTGCATGCATGCACACACACACAAGTGCAAAGGGGGGAGGGGCAGAGGGGGAGAATCTTCAAGCAGACTCCCCGCTAAGTGGGAGCCTCTTGTGGGCCTTGATTTCATGACCCACGAGATCATGACCTGAGCTGAAACCAACAGTCAGACACTTAACCGACTGAGCCACCCAGATGCCCAAATCTGTTGCATTTCTATACATTAATAATGAATTGTTAAGAAAGAGAAATTAAAAAACAATACCATGTACATTGCATTAAAATGAATAAAATACCTAGGAATAAATTTAATTAAGGAAGAGAAAAATTTATATATTGAAAACTATAAGTTTGTGAAAGAAATTAAGGTGACACTAATGTGAAAGAAATTAAAGAAGACAAATAAATGGAAAGATATTTCATTCTCACTTCACTCTTACTAGAAAGGCTATTATCAAAAAGACAAAAAAATAAAATTGGTGAGGATGTGGAGAAAAGGAATCTTTGCGTTCTGCCAGTGGGAGAGTAAATCGGTGAGTCCACTATGGGAAACAGAATGGAGTTTCCTCAAAAAATTAAAAATACAGCTGCCATACAATCCAGCAATTCCACTCTGCAAACTTATCCTAAGGAAATGAAAACACGAACTCAAAACCATATATGCACCCATATGTTCATTGCAGCATTATTCACAATAGCCAAGATAGGGAAGCATCTTAAGTGTCCAACGGTGAATGACTGGATAAAGATGTGCTATAGATACACAATGGAGTATCACTCAGCCATAAAAGATAATAAAATCTTCCATTTGCAGCAACACGGATGAACTCGAGAGCATTATGCTAAATGAAATAAGTCAGGTGAAATTTTATATATTTTATATAAAATTTTACATAAAATTTCTCCCAACTGGGGCACCTGGGTAGCTGTAGCTCAGTCATTAAGTGTCTGCCTTCTGCTCAGGTCATGATCCTGGGTATCGGAATCAAGCCCTGCATCGGACTCCCTGCTCAGTGGGGAGCTTACTTCTCTCTCTCCCACTCCCTCTGCTTGTGTTCCCTCTCTCACCATGTCTCTCTCTGTCAATTAATTAATTAATTGATTAATTAATTTAAAAAAATTTTTCCAGCAAACTCAATGATACAGGGAACAGATGGGTGTTTGCCAGAGGCAGGGAGTTAACAGTGGGAGAAATGGGTATATTGTTTTTTGTTTTGTTTTGTTTTTAGGTTAAATAAATTGAATTAAAAAACAAAAACTGTTTAGAATATGGTCCCCAGTTGCCAAAATAGAATTTGTTACTAGAACACGGTTTGTTATTCTTAGACAACAAAGTGATTACTTTGTGAATCTGTTCGATACATTTACCCAAATACCAGCGAAGAACAGAGTAAAACCCTGAGTCATTGTGACCTTTACCTAACAGCACACATTAGCCTTCAATTCTCTAGCAGCCCATCTACCAGCAGAACCAGGGACAGTCCTCTGCTAAGGGCAAATCCCTAACCCTTTCATTCCTAAACTCATACTTCTAGATTTTGGTTTCCCTAGGTTTTGGAGACCATTATGATGATTCTTTTGGAAAAAAATTCTCTATAAAACACATAAACTTATTAAAAAATTACTATTTAATGCTTATATAAAATATTGCCAGGAATAGTGTATTTAGAGGGTAATATATACATTTATTAGTAGGACCAGTTTAAATAATAAGCTGCTTAAATAAAGTATAACACATATACATATATGCTATATATATATGACATATATATAATATAAAAATATAATGTGTATTATATATATAGCACAAAGTTTCAATTGAATATATTAATATTTTCTTATGTATTTTCTCAAATCTAAAATAAAATATGTATTGTATGTGTATGTGTACACAATTCCTTCCCACAATATACATATAGGTGGATTCCCATTTGTTTTAAGAGTAAATTGCTATGTATTTCCTATTATGTTATTCAAGTGGATTCAATGTTATAAAAAATGTGAAATGCAGGAAGTAAGACAAATTGTACATTAGCAAGTCTCTTGGTGACCTTTCAGCTTGGCAGTCCCATCTTCCACTGACATCTTAGGACAAGTAAGAGTGATTCAGGTTCCAGATTCAAGGTCTCCTTTCAGGAAAAGAGGTGAAGAGAAAAATAGATAGTTAAAAGCTTCTGTAGCTTTTCACAGAAAATTGTCATCGTGTTTTATATCATTTAGTAAAAATTTTTATCTTGATTAAATTTAATCATTTAGTAAAAATTTTTATCATATGATTTCATAAAAAGCAGCAAACACTGAGTCAAATTGCAAAACTATTTTATTTTCATTTTGCTAATAAAAAATAATTCCCATTAATGTTCACATCAAAAATGAGACTATAAGGCTACCTGTATAAGAGAAAAGAAAATTATTTTAATTGATCTCAAAACATAATATCCAGTGACTACATTTAATTTCTGGGTAGTGAATAGCAATGGTTATAACTTTATTATCAATATCTTCATATTTGTTGAGGCTCAATAGCCTTGATATTGCATCAATTTACACTGGACATTATTTGCTTTAGTGAGAATTTGTTGAGCAACATCTAAGGCCAGGAATATAATAAGTACAGCTCATGTTAATTAAGATGAATTCCCTGTCTTCAAGGGACTTACTTGGGAGAAGGAGGCACAGATCTCAAAACAAGGAACTAAGAAAAGCCATAGTGAAGTAGATGTTTTAAAGCAATAGGAATTTAGGCTTTCAGACTGAGGAAGGAAAATGGTTGCAAATTAACATAAAAATATTCTGGAATGGAAGAAAACCTAGAAAGGAAAAGAGGAAAATATGAAACAAAAGGAGGAAGAGAAGCTGTTCTATCAGAATTTGTCTTTGAACACAAGACAAGTATCTAGATAATGAACTCTTTTTGTGTGTGTTTTAACTTATTTTATTTAAATCCAATTAGTTAACACTAGAGTATCATTAGTTTTAGACATAGAGTTCAGTTATTCGTCTGATGCATGTGCCACCCAGTGCTCATCACATACCAGCTCTTCCTAATGCCCATCACCCAGTTACCCCTTCTCTCCACCCACCCTTTTCCAGCAACCCTCAGTTTGTTTCCTGTAGTTAAGTCTCTTATGGTTTTTCTCCCTCCCTGATTTTGTCTTATTTTATTTTTCTCATCCTTTCCCTATGATCCTGTTTTGTTTCTTAAATTCTGCATGTGAGACCCTATGATAATTGTCTTTCTCTGACCGACTTATTTCACTTAACATAATACCCCACACACCAATGTTTATAGCAGCAATGTCCACTATAGCCAAACTATGGAAAGAGCTCAGATGTCCAACTACAGGTGAATGGTAAAGTATATAATGAACTCTTAATTTATGTCCCCAACAGCCTGTGCCATGACAGAAGAGAGAATGTCCACTTTAAGTCCCAGGTACCTAACACAGTTCCATAGAACATGTGGAAATAACTGTTCAATAAGCATTGTTAGTAACTTTTCCCTATCCCCCCCTTCTCTCTCTTTCTCTCTCTCTCTGTCCTTCTCTGTCTTGATTCAGGATCATTTACCACATTAAATTAAACTCTCCATCACTTTTCTATATTAACAGGATTATGTTAGATTAAACCAGACAGAATTCTGCTTTTAAGTCAAAGGGTTAAAAAACAACAATTTCATATGGTTCAACCCAGTAATTTAACTGGTGTAAGGAGTTAATCTATTCACTCCAACAAGAAACTAAGACAAACAACTGATCATAGTGAACTAGGATAACATGATAAATTTTCACAAATATATATATATATGTGTGTGTGTGTGTGTGTGTGTACACACACACATATATGTATGTATACACACACACATATATGTATATAATCAATCAAAATGTTCTATAGGACTAAATAACGTGGGTGTCAACAATAGTGACAATTTATCAACAATTGAATATGCACTCCAAACCTTGGGCTTTGAGTATGGAACTGGGTCCTGTACTAGAGATTGACTTCCAGCATCTGGACTCTCAGTCTGGCTGCTACCCAATATTCATCTTTCCTCACTAGAAACGGTTTAAAAATATTAATGCTTTAGGGGCGCCTGGGTGGCTCAGTGGGTTAAGCCGCTGCTTCGGCTCAGGTCATGATCCCAGGGTCCTGGGATCGAGTCCCACATCAGGCTCTCTGCTTGGCAGGAAGACTGCTTCCCTTCCTCTCTCTCTGCCTGCCTCTCTGCCTACTTGTGATCTCTCTCTGTCAAATAAATAAGTAAAAATCTTTAAAAAAAAATGTTAATGCTTTAATTTCAATTTAGTGTATGTATCCCACTGTGGCTTCCTTTCTTCTGTTCCTACAAACATTCACACTTTGGTCCCAATCTGATCATCATTCCCAGTTTCACACTCTGTTTGTTTGTTTTTTGTTTTTTGTTTTTTTTAATTTTTTATTTCTTTTCAGCGTAACAGTATTCATTGTTTTTGCACCACACCCAGTGCTCCATGCAATCCGTGCCCTCTCCAATACCCACCACCTGGTTCCCCCAACCTCCCACACCCCACCCCTTCAAAACCCTCAGATTGTTTTTCAGAGTCCATAGTCTCTCATGATTTACCTCCCCTTCCAATTTCCCTCAACTCCCTTCTCCTCTCCATCTCCCCTTGTCCTCCATGCTATTTGTTATGCTCCACAAATAAGTGAAACCATATGATAATTGACTCTCTCTGCTTGACTTATTTCACTCAGCATAATCTCTTCCAGTCCCATCCATGTTGATACAAAAGTTGGGTATTCATCCTTTCTGATGGAGGCATAATACTCCATAGTGTACATGGACCACATCTTCCTTATCCGTTCGTCTGTTGAAGGGCATCTTGGTTCTTTCTACAGTTTGGCGACCGTGGCCATTGCTGCTATAAACATTGGGGTACAGATGGCCCTTCTTTTCACTACATCTGTATCTTTGGGGTAAATACCCAGTAGTGCAATGGCAGGGTCATAGGGAAGCTCTATTTTTAATTTCTTAAGGAATCTCCACACTGTTCTCCAAAGTGGCTGCACCAACTTGCATTCCCACCAACAGTGTAAGAGGGTTCCCCTTTCTCCACATCCTCTCCAACACAGGTTGTTTCCTGTCTTGCTAATTTTGGCCATTCTAACTGGTGTAAGGTGGTATCTCAGTGTGGTTTTAATTTGACTCTCCCTGATGGCTAGTGATGATGAACATTTTTTCATGTTCACACTCTGTTTTACAAAGAACCCTAATCTCCGGGGGCTGGATTGTGATAAGGAGTAATGAATGTAGGTAGCCAAAGTGATCACGTGTCTGGTATTGGGTTATGAATTATGATAGAATGCTCTCTAGCCTCACAACAGGGACTTGTGTCCTTAACTGAAATGGTGACCATATAATTCATCATCCAGATATGGACACTTCTTGAGAGTAAAAGTGACCTATTAATAATTACACTAGGACAGCAAACCTAAACAGAAGTTATTCCAGGCAATTGTGGAGACACATAATTATACTGTAATTTGAGCATTTTCTCAGAACACATCCTGTATGATACTCTGTGTAAAATAACTAACTAACTAGAGAGTGATTTAGATATCAAGAATGAAAGGTCACAATGTGTTATTATCTATATAGGTCAACTTTATCTCCTTCAATTTTCACATTCTAGGTTTTAGTTTTCTGTGGGACCTTGTGGTAGATTCTTCACATTTTGTTTCATGACTTCTGGTGGACAGTACAAATTTTTCTCATTTTCTTTGTTGTTGTTTTTGTTTTTTTTTTCCAGATTCATTTGGAAAGAAAGAAATTTTCTACCTTGAGATCATATATTGTTCTGTTATTCACATAATACTTTGTTCTATATCATGCTTCTACAAATACAACCCTCTCTAATTTGATTAGAAAATGAGTAAACTAAAGTAAAATTATGTGAGAATATTTGGTGAATTATCTTTAATTGTGAGGAGCAAAGTATAGAGTTTAACAAATTCAGGCCAAAGACAAATCACTCATATTTTAATTTTATTTCTGCTATTAACCATCTATGATGTTAAGTAAACCCCTATATTCTCAAAGAAACAAAGTTGAGGAAGGAACAGTCTCAGTGTCTATTTTGTGCTGGGATGGTGTGAAGCTATGAATGGATCTCATTGGCCCCTTACAATAGTACCATTCCCCATGTGCAATTTCATAACTGATGAAACTGAGTAACTTGCTCCAAACCTTCATTTAGTAAATGGTAGGGCAGGATTTAAATCCAGGCTTATCTACAAAATCCGTGCTGCCAGTCAATCATTTGTTTACTTATTTTGAAAATGGGAATCTTTCCCATGATTCAAAAGATTATTGTAAAGATTCAAAGAAAAAATGCTACATGTCTAAAATTTTTAAGCCTATATATTCTGGTGGAATCTTTCCCTTATATTTTTCTATTCATTTCTTGACTTTTTATTCAGGATTTAGATAAAATTTTTTAAATACTCATCACATTTTATAATGAAAAAAGAACAGATCACAAACATTTTGCAAAGTAGTTTCTAATTCCCTTTGATCTCACATCAAGTGTGACACCCCCATAGAAGGACAGCATGTCTTTTCCCAGGGGCTCTATGCCATGGGAATTTGCAACTTTCTATTATCACTACCCTAGGTCACTCCGCCATTTCAAAACGACTGCTTTGTCTTGTATTTATATTGGTAGTCTTTATTAAACTAAAGTACAATTTGTTATTAGTTATTATGTCATTCCACCTTCATCTATAAGATGATATCCTTGTTCAATTAGCTATAGCACTACTATTTCAGGCAAGAGAAGAAGGTGAAAGGAGAACAAAACAATTACAAGGTTAGTCTCTATTTTCAAAACATCACCAGAGGCTTCATTCAGATAATTTCAATTAACTTTTATGGAAGTTACTCAGCTAAAACCCCAGCAAATGCTACTGTAACTAGATTCAGTGCTCCAGAGCTACACAACTGCTGAGGAATTTATACTATAATTTTTTCCAAGTGTACCAAAAAATATTGCTCCCAAGACTGACCTATGTGACATGTTCCCCATGGTCTAATGCAAATTAGGATGACTGTGATATAAAGATCTCTGAGACCAGGGTCATAATGGAAACATTAGCAGACCCTTCACTATAGAAGCCCTGTGGGGGGGCCATTAAGATATTTTATGGACATACTAGTGCCAGCCTGAAAGCAAATGGCAAAGAGCAGGAAACATAAGCGACTCTAAAAAGAAAACAAAACAAAAATCCAATAAGAGACAATGAAGACATCATTAAAAACATAAAGGCAATGAAAATGCCTATGGTGTATTTTCCATTATCTGTGACCTTGGGTTTCAGTTTTGGCTTTGTGTTCATTATCAGTTTAAGAAAAATACTGCCTTAGACTCCTAGGCTCACACATTCTTTGCATGATTCCTTAGAAGAGGAGAGGCAAAGCCCTAAGCTAGCTGTCAAAAAACAATTTACTATAAATTGTAAGAGTAAAAAATCCTGTAAGAATTTTCCCTCTGCACTCTTCATTATTGTCTTTCAGGAAACCCACCCAGGATGACAGGAAGATAAAAATTAGATTGAGGCCTTTTACACTGTTTTGACTGTTCATATCCTCCCGGTGTGTTATTTATATTAACAAATTCAGTTTTCTACCTCAAAAAGACAGCTGGTTAACAAAACGCTATTGAACAAAAGAGATCTCTTAGCCATGGTTAAACTGTCAGGTTATCCCAGATCAGAACCACACATAGCCAAGTAGTCTATGTTACTCAGCAATGATTGTGATCCAAATTTGTAAGTGATTTCCATCAAGCCCTTCTTCAAAATAACAATTAATAGGATCCTCAACTGCTAAGGTGTTAGTGTTTAGCTTTTTTTCTGTAATTTTTCTTTCTTCATCATAAAACCATTTTTTTTTTTTTGCTTGAAGTAAAATAGGCATTATTTACTCTAAGTGAAGTGAAAAAATTAGAGTTAATTTCTGTACTTTCCATCAGAAGATGCTTCATTCCAGGTATCCCAAGGTTAAATTTGACATCAGCACAGACTATCAGAAAAAATATCCCCATTTCCTCCATTTGTCTTGCATGTATAAGTTCAGACTTTACATAATTTTTTTTGTAGAACATTAAATTAAATGTGCCACGAAGTCTGTATTTTTCCA
Organism: Enhydra lutris kenyoni; assembly: GCF_002288905.1. Classification (NCBI taxonomy): domain Eukaryota; kingdom Metazoa; phylum Chordata; class Mammalia; order Carnivora; family Mustelidae; genus Enhydra; species Enhydra lutris. The sequence goes on from NW_019154087.1 coordinate 65,216,895, forward strand.
ACATTTAGTTGACGTTTGATGAAAAATTTGGCAACTTAATTCTCATAAAATGATTAAGTAGAATTATATTGCAAGGCTCAGCTATCATGTAATGTTTGGGAAAGTGGATAGGAAGGAAGATAGTGAATAGGAAAGTCTCTTGCTCTTCTCTCTCTCTCTCTCATCATCACATGCACATCAAGTAATGTTCTATGAGAATCTTAAATCAGAACTTAGATCCTAAAGAATTAAGTGTGAAGCATATTGGGGTTTACTCTTTGTGATCAGTCTGAAATAGATTGCTTTGTTTTCCTTAGAAATAGTCACTTTCCCGTTAAATAAAATTATATTATAATTTTATAATTTTTATAAATTTATAATTTATAAATTATAATTTTTTGCTCATTACCAATAGATTTTTTTCTCCTCAATTTTCTGCTAGTGCAATTCTAAGTAAAAGATCTATTTAAAAAAATCTTTAGCACGTGCCCCCCGAATGTTTATAGTAGCAATGTCTACAACAGCCAAACTATGGAAAGAACCTAGATGTCCATCAACAGATGAATGGATAAAGAAGATGTGGTATATATATACACAATGGAATACTATGCAGCCATCAAAAGAAATGAAATCTTGCCATTTGCAACGACGTGGATGGAACTAGAGGGTATCATGCTTAGCGAAATAAGTCAATCGGAGAAAGACAACTATCATATGATCTCCCTGATATGAGGGAGAGGAGATGCAACATGGGGGGTTAAGTGGGTAGGAGAAGAGTAAATGAAACAAGATGGGATTGGGAGGGAGACAAACCATAAGTAACTCTTAATCTCACAAAACAAACTGAGGGTTGATGGGGGGAGGGGGGTTGGGAAAGGGGGGTGGGGTTATGGACATTGGGGAGGGTATGTGCTATGGTGAGTGCTGTGAAGTGTGTAAACCTGGCGATTCACAGACCTGTACCCCTGGGGATAAAAATATATTATATGTTTATAAAAAATAAAATTAAAAATAAATAAATAAATAAATAAAATAAAAAATCATTAGATTTGAACCAGAAAATATAAATTATTTGTAGAAATATTATATTCATTTTGAAAATCTTTTAAAACTGACCTATAGCATTCACGAGGCTTATATTTGATTAATATTTGAGGTTTTCCCTTTGTACTTGATAGAGTTCAGGACATGCTAACCCCAAATATGGCACTTTGGCATATTGAATATTTTAAGCTGAAGGAGTTTGAGAAAATGGCAGAAGAAGAAAGGTCACTCTGATCTTCCCCTGACCCTTCTCTACTGAAACATATAAAATTCTCATGTGATATGTGCCCTCCCTATGGCCAGAGAAAAGGAGCATCTTCCTCTTGAAGCCAAAATACCCCAAGAAGAATCCTAACAAACAGGCCTCGCTAAATCTTCCCATTTACTACACTTACCACATTTTCTCTTTGGGGAAGATTAATAATCTAATAAAAGACCAACAGAGAAACATTCCATGGTCATGAATAAAAGTTCTTGATGCTATATGGATAACGGTACTATAACTATTCTACCATAAATTTAGTGTAGAACCAATTAAGAACTATTTAGATATTTGAGATCTCAGGAAAGTTACTTAAAAAGTTATTTGAAGGGCTGCCTGGGTGGCTCAGTGGGTTAAGCCTGTGCCTTCAGCTCAGGTCATGATCTCATGGTCCTGGGATTGAGTTCTGCATCGGGCTCTCTGCTAGGCAGGGAGCCTGCTTCCTCCTCTCTCTCTCTCTCTCTCTCTGCTTTTCTCTCTGCCTACTTGTGATCTCTCTCTGTTAAATAAATAAAATCTTAAAAAAAAAGTTATTTGAAAAATAGAAGCCCACAAATAACTACAACCTTAAAAAGGAAGAATAAACAGGGAGAAGTTGTCCATCAGATTTTTTAAAAAATACTTTATTTATTTATTTATTTATTTGAGAGAGAGCATGAGTGAGGAGAAGGTCAGAGGGAGAAGCAGACTCTCCATGGAGCTGGGAGCCCGATGTGGGACTCGATCTTGGGACTCTAGGATCATGACCTGAGCTGAAGGCAGTTGCTTAACAAACAGAGCCACCCAGGCACCCCATATTTTTTTAAATTGAAGTATAATTAGCACATAATGTCATATTACTTTCAGGTACAGTATGATTCAGCAGTTGCATGCATTACCCTGTGCTCATCATGATAAGCGTATTTTTTTAAAGATTTTTTATTCATCTATTTGACAAGGAGAAAGAGAAAATGCATGAGCTGGAGGAGGGGCAGAGGGAGAAGCAAACTCCAGGCTGAGCAGGGAACCCAACATGGGGTTCAATCCCAGGACCCTCAGATCATGACCAAAGCCAAAGGCAGGCATCCAACCAACTTAGCCACCCAGATGCCCCCATGATGTGTATTCTTGATCCCCTTTATCTATTTCACTCCAAAATATGGAACACTTCTTGAATTGGCTTGTCATTCTTGTGCAGGGGCCATTTTGAACTCTGTACCATTTCAATTTTAGAGTATGTGCTGTTGAAGCGAGCAGTATCCTTTAAGATTTTAAGACATATATTCTAAAATGCAGGCCCTGGGCCCTGAGATAGGTGTGCTTTACATGGAAAAAAGACTCAGATAAGGACCTCACTAACTCTCTTTCAGATCCTAAGGAGGGAAGCACAAGGAAAAGCCCAAGGAAAAGACTGAGATAAAGGCCTAAAACACCATGCCCCCACTTGTGAGGTAAAGTAATTCTACACTAGTGAAAATGTTAACCAATGAAGACCATTCATTTACCAATAAGTTTAGAACTATTTCAACCTGAATAATAACATGTGTAGAGGAAGGCAGAGGTTCTCTTATAAGCCAAAGGATGGAAATGATGGAGGATCATTTCTGAGGTGAGCATGGGAGCATGGGCATTCCAGGAAATGAGATTTTTTAATGAAAATATTGGATCATAAGAGTGTGTCATAAGTCACTGAGGCATTTTTAGATTGATTTAAAAAATCAATTTGTGCCTAATTGTTTAGCATAAATAATCCTGCCATATATTGGTAAATTTAAAGTATTTTATATGTTTCTGTCTGTCCATCAATCTATATTGTTTGCAAAAATACACGTGTGTGCATGCACACACACACACACATGCACACACACTCCAAGAACCTTAAATACCTTTTACATAAGTACTTGTAAGATGGCTATTTACTTGCATGATGAGCAGTCTCACATTTGCGCTGAGGAAGATTAGTAGAGTTCTCTTTGCCCAGTAACTTTCTTTCCATTTTTTTCCCACTAATATTGACTCTGAAGTCAATATCATAGATTTGACAATCAATAGGCACAATTTTGATTCAGTCACTAGCACTTACATAAGTGACTGAGACCTGCTTGTAATCTTAAAATGTATGCTGTAAGAGAACAGGATTCATGAAGAAGAAACCAATTCAAGGCCAATTTCCAGATCAAGGATTTTGCTATTGCCCATACTTGTTCTAGAGTCTGGCTTAACAGTGGCAAAACCGTTTTTTTTTTTTTTTTTTTTTTTTGTTTGTTTGTTTTTTTTTAATATTAAGACTATTCTTTCCCTAACTCAGTATGGAATTTTAACTTAATATATTAAAGCTAGATTAAAGCAAATGTAATCCCCAAACTTATTCAAACTCCCTTCCTCTCTTTCCCCAATATTTCTACCCAAAGTCTACCATTCTCAGCTTGGTTGCCTGTGCAAAAATAATTTTAAATAATCTAGAGTTTGCATCTTGTTTGCCCTCTCAAACAGTATTTATTAATCTAAAATGGTGATTACTTAAGTTATTAACACATGTCTCTTATTTCATTCCTTCACTCATCAATTCAATAAATATTTATTGAGGGACTACCTTTTGCCATTCAGAGTGCTTGCTTGATCCAATGATTAAAAAAAAAAATAGGTGAGATCTGTGCTCTACGAAGTTGATGTAAAAGAAGTAAAGTGATTACAAATTGTGACGAGTGAATGCTATGAAGAAAATAAAAAGGGAGCTGAGATAGAACATAGTGGAAAGGAATAGTTTTGGATGAGGCTTTTTCATTGGCAAATCCAAGTGGGGCGGACTAGGTGAATTTTTTTTCTGATATAAATAAACATGTTCATTTAAACTTTAGTAACAAATCATCAAAATACAAATATAGCCTTGAATATTATTTAATGAACTAGTAGAGAGAAATTTATCACAATTCTATCAGGTTATCTTGCATCAAATAAAAGTTCCAAAGTTCTAAATAAAGACTTGCCTTGATGATATTATCAGTAATTGGCAACAGCAGATTTGGGCTGTCTCAGTTTAGTCATATCACTAAGTGAGGCACATTCTCCAAAAATCACACCATCTAGCTCCACATCAAGAAGATTGAACTGTTCTGGGAATTAATTCCAGAAATGGGACACCCAGGGGCTGGGATCTGAGTTGTTCAGCAAAGAAGCTCACTACTCTCTACTTTTTAACAAAAGACCCCAAGGGGTAAACGTGTATGCATGTGTACGTGTGTGTGTGTGTGTGTGTGTGTGTGTAGATAAGCCACTGAAATGATGCTGTGAAGTGTAATCTGAAGACAGTGAAAATCTGACACAATTGGGAGAAGATAGGGTTTATTTTGTATAACCGAAATTATTTTAGCAAAACAGTCATTTATAAATAACTGCATTACGTCTTTCATGACTAATTTCTGTATCTAAATACCAAACATGAAGCACAAGAAAAGCACAAAAGCCTTAATTCACACAAAGTTCATGTAAAGTTGTATAATGTCATTTAGGAAGACATTGCATTTGCTCTGGAGTTTCGCACACACATGCAAAAAACCACCCCTAGCAAATGTCTGTAGCCACTTGAACATATACCACCTCCTGTGGTTTCTCCATATATCAAATGCAGCTGGGATGATTTAAAGATGATCTATTAAGAATGCATCTAGCCTGCATTTTTAAAATATAAGTTCCAGCCAATACATGAGCTAAATGATCCTTTATTGCCACACAGCTCTTATTACCTTTCCGAGAAATCAGCAGTGTAAATATTCCACCCTGTGTCAACTAACACAGAAACTGGTAGAGCTAGGTTGCTGGAAACTTGGCATGGTGTGTAAATTCACAAGAATCCATCAAGCTCTTCTATTATTTACATTGTAAGATTTGTAGGCTATCTGTAGAGTAACAGGTGTAGCCCCTGTGGGTCAACAACCACCTGAATAATGCATGGGAAAAGGAAAGCAATACCACATACACCACAGTTTGGTATTGTTCATTTGGGGGAATATCTTTCCCTATAATGGCTGCCTAAAAAATCTTGCTTAGCAGTGATCCATATGCTATATGGTCATATGTGATATTTAAGACCAATTCCTTTGTGATTGACAGATCAATGTTGAAATCTGTTTTTACCTTTTCCTATTTTCTGATTTTTTGTTTGGTCAAGACATTCTAAGTTCAGTTAAATTCAGTCTTCCTCAGAAGAAGCAAAACAATATGTATATAACTAACTTCTAGTTAGCAGAACATTAGCAACTGGATTCTATTATTAACTTACATATATGAAGGTCTCAATTATTAGATAGAAGGGACAGAGACAGGAAGTTATTTTTATTTGGAAATTACTAAGATCAAAAATATGTATTATAAGAGGTTGTATATTACAATGAGTTATTGTCATTATGTATTAATTTAATACAGATTCTGGATCTCACCAATAGCTATAACAGAGAATGTGTTTGTGTGATGAGGGAAAAAGAACAGAACCATAGCACCCTAAAGTTCCTTGACTCTCACAGAGTCATTAATATTATCATTTGGACAACAAAATGCTCATCTTGCGGCACCCAGGTGGCTCAGTGGGTTAAGTCTCTGCCTTAGGCTCAGGTCATAATCTCAGGGTCCTGGGATTGAGCCTCCCATTAGGCTCTCAGCTCAACAAGGAACATGCTTCCCTCTCTCTCTCTGCCTGCCTCTCTGCCTACGTGTGATCTCTCTCTCTCTGTAAAATAAATAAATAAAATCTTAAACAAGTACTGATCTAAAAAAATATAAAAAATATACACATACATACAATCATACATACATACATACATATAGGGGATAAGGAAGGAAGGCTAAGTGAATTGACTGAGGTTTCCAGTTCGTAATGGAGGAAAATACGCTACCCTACTGCTGTTAATAAATCATAGACAATGGAAATGCAAAATGATCATAATAGTAAACTCTAATAATATGATCTGGTATTTACTGAGCATTTACTCTGTGCCAGGCATGCTGCTAACTGTGCCCTATGTGTCATTGCCTCATTGAATTCTCACGATAACCCTAAGAGGTAGGCACAAATATTAATTTGGTTTTCTAGATAGGAAACACTCAGATTTAATGGGCTTAAGTAAATTGTCTGTGGCCACACAGGGAACAAGAGGTAAAGCCAGATCTCTTTGATTCCAAAGTTCATAATTATGTGGCTCTGTAATTTTTTTCTAGTCTAAACTTAATAGGATTATTTGCTTCTCTGTAAACAACCAGATGAACGTTTTTGCTATGGTGCCCAATGCGATCAAGGCAGTGACATATGAGAGAGATGAATGACTACCTTCCTCCAATAAAATTCTTTCTTTTAAAAATAATGGAATGAAATTTCCATAAATCTTGTCAGCTTTGTTTTAAAATTTTCTTACTATGACTCATAAGCATAAAAACCAAAGCTGCCATGAAAAGATGGAGAATCTAAACAAAGTTGGAAAAAATGTATTTTTTTGAGTCTTTATAATTCTGTCAATTCACTTTATTTTTGTGGCCTTGTTTTCCCTAGTACATAAATACACGTATGTCTGTGGGGGAAGTACTGCACAAGCTGAGCCACATTCTTTATAAAAGGAGTTCAGTTTTTCCCCCAAATGATATATTATCTCATTCTTAGAAATGTTATGGGCCCAGATGCTACCTCATAAGCACCCTGCCCTTTGAGTTTGAAGACATCACAGATTTCTTATAGAACCTCTGCTCATAGCTAAGAGTGAAGGAGCAGAGGTCCAAAGCACCTACCTTAACTGCACATCTACCCTAACTGCACACTTGTGATTTCTGGCCCATTATGACTAGATGAGTCCTAAAGACAGAGAGGAGAAAGGCCCCCGGTGCCAGGGCTTGTTGGTTTGCTTGCTACTTCTGTGTTTGTTTACTGGAGATGAATGCCAAGAAGGCAATTATTTCTCCTTCTAAGAACAGTCTTGACTGAGAAATGATAAACAGTCCCACCCATTGTGGTGAAAAATCCCATAGAGCTCGAGAAAAAATTGCAAGCCAAAGAGCCTGAACACAAATGCTGGACATGACAGAAAAGAGGGAAGGAGGGAAAGGGGGAGAGGGAGGAGCAGGAACAGGAGGAGAAAGCAATGCTAAGTGATACAATGAACAAGAAAAGAGATAAAGGAAATGAGAGTAAGAGGTGCTTCAGGAAGCCTAGTGTGTCTCTGCATCCTTAAAAGATTTATCATCCTGTAGTGCTGAACACTCCTGAAAAAATCAAAGACAGAAATCTAAAGAAAACAAACATAGCAGTAATCACAAAGATGGCATGAGACTTCTAAAGAGCTTAGGAGAAACTACCTGAACACAAAATGTAGCCAGGAGAAGGTAAAAACAATCACTAACTCTTGAGAGCCTGCATTGGCAGGCAAAATTTAACTCTGCCTTATAGTTTCTTATATATTTGAAATTAGATAGCTAAACTTCCAAAAGAAAAGACAGAAGCCCCATCTGTTTTAACCAAAGGGAACGTCTGTAATAAGAGAAATGATCAAAAATTGGTAAGCAAGCAAGGAAACAAATAACTATTGACAGAAGGAATTCCATATAATGGACAAGAATCATTCACTCAAATAAGAAAATACTGTTTTCTTCTTAGAGCCAGGGCAATCTATAAAATCCCTACCAATAAAATTGTAATATGCATATTAAAGAAGACTTTTTTTTTCAAATATCTTTTTTTTAAGATTTTATTTATTTTATTTGACAGACAGAGATTACAAGTAGGCAGAGAGGCAGGCAAAGAGAGAGAGAGGAGGAAGCAGGCTCCCCACTGAGCAGAGAGCCCAATGTGGGTCTCGATCCCAGGACCCTGAGATCATGACCTGAGCCGAAGGCAGAGGCTTTAACACACTGAGCCACCCAGGTGCCCCTATTAAAGAAGACTTTTTATTTTAATTTTTGTGACACAGTTTTTTGTAAAAGACTTTAACAAAAGACATTTCAATCAGCAGAGAGACATACTTCCCGAAGCTCATGTTTTTGCTCAAATTTCAGAAAAATAGCATTTTAGAAATAAAACTGGAAAAGTTGTAATTGAAACCAATCATTAGGCAATTTTAGGCAAAGAACTATATATATATATAATTAGGCAATTAGCACCTTTGTTACCAGAAAGCTAGTAAAACTGGACTGAGGAAGTGAGAGAAGAATAAAAAGGAGGATATTTTCAAAGAAAATTGTATTTCAGTCCTGACTTAAAATTGATTTGACACTGTAGTTGTACTGTAATATCACTGTGGCCATAGCCATATTGTCTTAGTTCAAGCTGCCATAACAAAATATCACAGGCTGGGTGGGTTAAACAACAGGGACTTATTTTCTCAGTTTTGGGGCCAGAATTTCATGATCAGAGTGCCAGGACAGTTGGGTTTGGGTGAGGATTCTCTTCCTGGCTTGTAGATAGCTGATTTCTTGCTAAGTCTTCATGTGGTCTTTCCTTGGTATGTGAGTGCAGAGAAAGAGAGAAATTTCTCTCTTGCTTTTCTTACAAGACCAGTAATTCCATCAAGAGTTCCACCCTTCAAGCCTTTTCTAACCCCAATTACCTCCCCAGAGCTCCATCTCCAAATTAGGACTTCAACATAATAATTTTGAGGAAGGCACAAACATTCATTCCATACGTGTATGTATACTTATAATCACTCAATAAAAGCTAAATCCTTTGCATTGTTATCTATTATATCCCATGTCTCTGCATGACCTGTCTGTCCTTCCCAGTACTACTTATCTTTCCACTCAGCACCTTGCTTGCTCTATGGCAGACACGATGGTGTCTTTGAGCCCTCTGAAGGCACTAAGATTGCTCTCATCTTGCTGTGTTTCCATTTGCTGGTCCCTCAACACGAAATGTGCTTCTCCCAGGTAGTTATCTGATGTACTCTTTGCTCAAATGTTACCGCATCAGGATGGTTTTCCTGAACATCCTATATAAAAGAGCAACTTTGTCCATCCCCATCCCATCTTGGCATGCTGCTGTCTCTTTTACCAACTTCAGTTTATTTTACACACACACACACACACACACACACACACACACACACACACACACACATATATATATATATATATATATATCATCTTAGTGTACCATCAGGGACCAGTGTATTTCATTCACTTCTGTATCTTCTATGTCTAGTCTTATGTTGGCACATAGTGGTTCTCAAATAAATCTTTGCTAAAGTCTGTTTAAATGAATAAATTATGTGCTGTGTATATTTTACAAAGATACACTTAATGGATCCTTGTGCTCACTATTGTTTCACAGAGGTTCTAGATTATACTTCTTGGAAATAGATCACTCTGCTTTGGGAAAAAAATGATTCAGGAAGTGTTCTTTTTCCCCACAAAACAATCTTTATAACTATAGCATATTAGCCACCTAATCAAAATGTAGCCTGAGCAAATCACAATTTTGTAGAGTATTGTTTATGCTCTCTACCCCTTTTGGGGCAACAGGTTATTAACCATTACTGTTTTTGAAGTTGAACATTCTATAAACTGAACGAAAACTGTACTTTTACTTAAAGTATAACTCAAAATTTAGTAAGGACTGCCAAGACAATTATTAAGAACACCTAACCTATATAATGAAGTGAGAATTCTCTACATATAAACTATAAAGGACATAATAATGTGTGGGGGAAGTGACATATTTGTCATCTTTATATTATTATACAAAATGGAGTGCTGATAGAAACTTTCAATTCCTCCTTCCAAAGAACTGTGGAAACTCAGCTAGCTTTGGCTAGGTAAATAATTCCCTATCTGGCCTTGTTCTGGTTATTTATTGCCCATTCCATTCTGGCAAACTTAGTGGCTTAAAACAATGACCACTTATTTAGCACAGAATCTACAATCTGGGCAGGGCACATTGGGGAAGGCTTATCTTTGTTTCATGTGGCATCAGCTCAACTGGACATTGGATGATCCATTGCAGAGTGGCTCATTCAGACGGCTGGCAATTTGATTTGGAGCTAAGGGAAGGCTGAGGGACTGGGGATTCAGTTCTTCTCTGTATGGGTCTCCTCTTATGAGTCCTTCCAGAGGCTTCCTCCTGATCTCCTCATATCAAGGTGTCTGGATTTACAGAAAAAGTGTCCCAAGAGAAGAAGGTAGAAGAACAAGGAATTTTTATAACCTAGACTTGGAAGTCATACAGCCTTACTTCTGTTGTGTTCCATGAACAAATCAGTCACAAAGGTCTGTGTGGGTCCAAGGAGAAGGGATAGAGATTCTATCACTCGATGGAAGGGTTGTTAATGTCGTTATAAATGGAGAATGGGGCATGGACCCTATGGTGGTATTCATCTTGGGAAAATACAATCTATTGTGGGACCTATCCTGATTTTTTTCTTCATACATTACCCAGATTCTCTGAACTCTCCTAAACCATACTTCTCCCACACTTATCTGCTCAGGGTTGTTGCTTACTTGTATTTCAGCCCTTATAATTAGTTATAGACAACACTTCTTTTCTGCTTGTGTATCAAGCTTTTATCAATGGTGCTCCTTAGGAGGTTTGTTTTCTCCAAATTATTGGCAAGAATTTTCCCACTAATTATTTAGTACTCTGAGAATTGCTTATTTCTTTTCAGTGATCCTAAAGTTCTACTTGATTTTCCCTTCTTTAGGTATTTGTGTTCTTTGGCTATCTGCTTCTGGGTTCTGTGTTTTATTACCTATTATAGCAATAAATAGAGACTTATCCTTTTCCTACTTTAATGGAAAAATAAAGCAAAAATACTAGGTTATTTGCTGAATAAGGCTTGAGAAGAAAATGAATGTGTTCTCTACTTGGGCAGAAACGTGGGTGACATGACATTGTCTCTGAAACTCTATCAATTCCCCCTTATTTAAATAATTACACCCCCCCTCCCTCCCAAGGCAATTTTCCTTTTATAGCAGACTGGGTACGACAACTTTTTCTTCAAATCGAGCCTTATGAGATTGGCCCAGCAACCACCTAGCAGCCCCAAAACCCACCCTCTTCTATTGTCCTTCATGTTCCTTTCCATACAGCTCTGGAAACCACCAGAATCCACATCACATTTCAGAGGATTATGGGAAATAAAGATGGAGTAGGGTTACCACCATTTTCCTCCCAGGTACACTGTGCCACCCTTCCTTCAAGTGTTACTAATATAGGTGTTTCTGCTACAGAAAACTCAAGACTTCACTGCATCTATGTACACTTCCAAACTTCAGGGTTACATTTATTCTTCCTCATATGGATAAAGAGGACTAAAAAGGATAAGACTGTAAGCTTCAGACTCCCAGATGCTCTTCCCAAATCCAGTCTCTCTATGTACAACATTAATGATGGCACAGACGGGGACGTTTGTGTTCTGCAGCCCAGCACACATCCTGCTATATTCAGCTTGCCAGGTTCCCCTGGCAGGAACTGTCAATCTTTATGTGATCCTCCTGGAATTCTCTCACTGAGTTTTAGAAAGGGAAGAATGGTGCTTTCATTCTTACCCAAACTCTGCTCTCTCCAGGAGGCTTGCCACTTCTCTTTCCCACACAACCCTCCTCTTACTTTGGGTGGGATGATCCTGGGGGTGGGAAAGGTGGGGAGAATGGTGACTAGGCAATTTTTTGAACTGGCTCTTGTCAGTTCCTGGTAGGAAGGTGGGGGCTTTCTGAGCATAGAACATGAGGTATATTTGTTCTTGGCTTTGGATCTTCGTGAAAATTCTAGAACCTATTTGACAACCTAGTATATGTATTATAAAGTCTAATGCAATGATTATACTAATCTGTACAGTTTCTATTAAGAATTTGGGCTACAAAAAGATACTAGAAAGCCTCAGGCAATGTGAATCTTTAAACACTCAGTTGCATATCTCACAGCCATATAATGGGATTCTCTTACCTAATTCCACAAACAAATGCATTGTTGTGTGAGCTCCTTCTAGGTCTCATATGTTTCCCCTGAGATGGACACATCCTTATTCAGAGTGTTTTTCCTTCCTGTCCCTGGAGATGACTCCTGAAGGGGAAAAAAAAAAAAAAAAAAAAAGATTACACTTCAGAGAGAATAGGAAAAACCTGTCTCAGTTTCACCCAGCATCGACCAACACTCTTCTTGGTAGCTGCCTGCTTCACTGTGTTTCTTTCTCATCTTTTTTTTTTTTTTTTCCACACAAAAACCCCCAAAATAGAGGATTTTCTTCAGCAGACGAAGGGTCATAAGAAGTTACAATTTTTATAATGCTCCCCTAGCAACAGACCCAGTGAATCTTTTCTACCATATTTATCTTGGGTGGCATAAACGTGGGCATAGACATAAAAATATGGATAAAGATATAAATGTGGATTACACCACAAGGCTCACTGTTGCGTGGACTCTATATAGCTCTATATAGTCTGTTACATAATATTGATTTGGCTTTCATTTATTTTGCTATTTTTTGGGGGGGCTTTTTAAATTTTGTTTTGTTTTGTTTTTTGCCACAAAAATCCTTTCAGGGTTTTTTTTTTTTTTTTTTTTTCCAGAGAGAACTAACTGAATGAGTCTAATTCAGCCAACATTTGGCTCTGAGACTGGGCAGTCTTGGATCTGAATTCTGCTCTGCCCCAGAGCTTTCTCCACCCAAAGAAGAAGAAGTTAATAAAAATTATTTGCATGGACATGTTTGTTTTAAGTGTCAGTTTCACTATGAAGTACTCTTTTTGAAATTGTAATGGGTAAGTAGAAAGTTCACTGGATCAGATGCAATCCATTTGTTAACAAATAATGAACAAGTGCCTTCTAAACACCAGGTACACTCTGAGGGTTGAGGTAACAGCTGTGAGTGAAAGATACAAAAATCCCTTCTCTCAAGGAGATCACATTCTCATGGGAGGAGGCAAATAATAAATGAATTAAAGAAGTAAAATATATTATATATTCAATGAAAATAAAGCATGAACTCTCCACCAATCAATAATTTGATGACCTTGGAGCTATTATGCACTCTATTGAGTTTTTTTTTCCCTCTGTGAGACAGAGTTTGTGGGGATGATCACTAGTTGGCTTTTGGTGCTGACATCTTGTGCTACTTTTCTTTAGCTCTTTTCTGGTTTCAGTTTGGTTTTTGGTGTAAATTCAGAATGGCCTCCATATAGGCAACATTCCAGCTCCATTCACTAAGGGAAGGAAAAATTCGGGTCAGGAGACTAGTGTCTGGCAACTGGATACGATTCATGAATTTGTAGTAATTGCTTTTAATCTACCTTTTTTGGTCCTAAAACTCAGACCAAAATAGGTCTGAGCAACTCTCTATTAACTTTACCCAATAGTCCTTGGACCACCTGTCTGTTTCCTGTTTTCCTTGCCAAGTATCCCTTTTGGGAAAAGCTGATTGGAAACACAGCAAGACAAAACTCATTTCTTTCCTTTCTTTGGTCCATCTGTCTCTCTTCTCATTTGGGAGATCTCTTGTTCACATTATTTCTCACGTTCAAGGGTAAATTCTCCACCTGTGTTCTTGAACCACTGCTTCCCATCTTCTTCCAGATGTTTCTCCTACAGTAAGTCCTACCCTTCCCTATCTTTTCAGTATTTTAGATGTCTCCCTCTACCCATTCGTCACACAAGCTAAAAATACCAAGTCTTTTCCACTGAAAAAATCCTTGATTCTCCTGGAAAATCCTCTAATATTCACTTTTTCTTCACTAACCAAGCTCCTCAGAAAAAATAGGTTGCATTTTATATATTCTTCTACCTCATCTCCTATTGACTCTTCAAAGCATGCATGAAGTTTTGTAACTATAACTGAATTTGAAATTGGTTTCACTAATGTTCTCGTTGATATGCCAAGTATTTTCACTACTCTCAGTAGCATTTGACATTATTGGCCATAATACTTTTGAAGTCACCCCTTATCATATTTGAGACAGGACTCTTTCCTCTACTACTACTTTGTTATTCTTTATCAGCTTCCTTTTCGGTTTCCTTTCTCCCCAGACTTAGGACTCCTTCTTTCTTACTTCCCTCTTTTCACATTTTAAATCCACTTGCAGTTTCTACTACTACCTGATAACTGTCAGTTCTCCAGATCCAAAAACTTTCTCTGAAATGTTTGTAGCTGATTGCCTCCTGGATAGCCATATACATGACTACAGGGTGTCATCCTTGTTCCTTACCTTCAAGACAACCTATTCCCAAATGAACTCATAATATCTACCTCCCCCTTGGCAAACTTAGTCTATTCTTTTGTTTTCTTTTATGTTGAAAGACTACCACCTACTCAGGATTATGCTTTTAAAATTGTCCATGTTGATATTTGTGTGAGGATCTAATTTATTTATTTTGACTGCTATTTAAAGACTGTCTGGACTCAAATCCTATTTCTGCCACTTAATAGCCTCATGATCTTAGGTAAATATTTAATTTCATCAGGCTTTATTTTTTATCTGAAAAATTAAACTTTTATATCTAGTATCTGAGATTTATGTTCCATATATATTTACTATATATATAGTGAATACATATTTACAATGTTCTGTTTATATTTTTACAGATTTTTCTTTACATTGTCAGGTTGATGTATTATATTAATGTATTTCCTAAATTTAAATCATTTTTACAGATATGTATATATATGTACATACACACACATAACATATATCTTTATCAATACTTGTTATTACCGGACCTTTTAATTTTTATCGATCCTTTGGGTATCATCTCAATAGGATGAAATTAACCTCTATAAGGTTTTGCCCACACTTACATGGAAAAATAAATACATATTTAGCAAGTGCTTAGAAGAGTACCTAGTACATAATAACACCTCAGTGAATGTTACCTGTTACTCTTATTAGTATTACTATAGAATATTCTACTGTGATGCTATATCATGCAATTTTATCCATTTGCTTATTACTGAATATTCAGACTTTATTCTTTTGCTACTAAAAACCTTGTTTGATGATTATGCTATTCCATTCTCTTTGACAATAATTGGTTAGAGAATGGGCACATGATCAATGGTGAGCAAAGAAATATGGACTTTTGGAAATGGTTCCCTTACTCGTAAAAAGAAGTCACAAGAATATAGCATCCTTCCTTTTCTCCTCTCTATGTTGTCTGTCTAGTTGAGATCCTTGGAAGAGTTGCAGTGACTTGCCACTGAGAGAGGCCAGTGTTGGAGAGAAATGGGTATATTAAGAATGGCAGAAACAGAGCTGGAAAGAACTGGTTTCTTGAAGGCTTGTTGAGCCGTTGATCATTATAAGCCTGGTTTTCAGCTTAACTTTGTACATGGGTGATAGTAGATGTCCATGTCAATTAAGCCAATTAGAGATAAGATTTCTGTTGCCTAAAGTCAAAAGAATTCTAACAATAAACTTGATGAAATCATTTAAAAAAATGTATACTCCCACTAGCAGTGTATTAGGGTTTGTATTTTTCCATGACTTCATCAACACTTGGTATTATCAAACCTTTTAATGTCTGACAATGTTATGAGTATGAAAGAGTAGCTCATAATGTTGTAATATAAATCTCTGTGATTTTCTGTGTATATAATCATAAGATCCTCCAAACCTCAACTAGGGTATATTTATAACTTATATCTCATTTCTTTTTATTCTTTCATTACATTTGCTAGTAATATACAGGGTTGAGAAGAAGCAGTCATGGTAACAGCATTTAAAAAAAATAGAATTTTATTTCTTACTTTTTTAGAAGACTGGAAGCTGTCAGTTTGGAGCTGATATGGTGCTACATATTGTTAAGGACTCAGACTTTCCAGTTCCCCATTCCTACACTCTTGATTCATAGCAGCCTCCATGTCAGCAGTGACAGGAAGGAGAAAGAGTCCAAAAAGAAAGGTCAAAACTCATGGACCAGATATCTGTTAAGGAAGGCTCATAGAAACTTCCACTTAAAGCTTGCATTTATATCTCATTAGCCTAAACTTGGATTAGAGGTAGATATGTGGGGGAATAACTAAAGTATGGAATGCTTCTAACATTTCACTGCCATTGAATTCACTTACTTTTCGGCAGATATGAACAATCTGATTAGGAAAGTGACCTTCTATTACCGTTTTGTTCATTGTTTCCTCTCGTAAGTTGTTTTGAATTTTATTATATGACTGCTGCATTTATTGATGTAGATTTTTCTTTACATTGTCAGGTTGATGTATTATATTAATGTATTTTCTAAATTTAAATAATCTTAACATTCTTGGGATAAAACATATTTAGTCATGAAAAACCTGCACGCGTGTGCGCACATGCGCACACACACACGCACACACACACACACTGTGAATCAGTTTGCTATCTTATCCAGTAGTTTAATATCCATTTCATAAATGATAATTGCTAATTATCTTCCTGGCTTTATTTTTTTGCAGGATTGTTAGTAAATTCATACAAGTTTCATAAAATTTACAAGAAAAAGTTTTCTATTTCTTGATAACTTTAGTAGACTACACTAATCAAACCATCTGGACCTGTTGCTTTTTCTGTCTGTAGATATTTTGATAATGATTATATAGCTTTAGTTGACATAGATCTACATAGATTTTTATTTATAATGAGTACATTTTGTTAACATGCATTTCTAGATAATTAACATTTTATTTTAAAATTTATTATAAAGAGTCTCATATATATTTTTTAAAGATTTTATTTATTTATTTAACAGAGAGAGAGAGAGATCACAAGTAGGCAGAGAGGCAGGCAGAGAGAGAGGGGGAAGCAGGCTCCCTGCTGAGCACAGAGCCCAATGTGGAGGACCCTGAGATCATGGCCTGAGCCGAAAGCAGAGGCTTAACCCACTGAGCCACCCTGGCGCCCAGGGTCTCATACTTTTAACAGGTTTTTAAATTCCTCAATATTATATATAGTTATGGTCTTTTCAATATCTATTTATTTATCTACTTATCAGCTATCTGTCACTTCTCTGTCTCTTTTCTTCCTAATCAACTTTGGCAGAATTTTGCCTACATTAGTGGTGCTTTTATAGAACTGGGCTTTTACTTCATTGCTCTTCCCTATTCTTTTTGCTTGTCTTCCATGATATCAATATTTCTTCTTTCATTATTTTTTCTACTTTAAGAGGTTTTATTATTTTTCTAATTTATTGATTGTAATTTATTTATTTATTTATTTATTTATTTGAGAGGGAGAGGGAGAGAGAGAATCTTAACCAGGATGCATGCCCAGTGTAGAGCTTGGCCAGGGGCCCGATCTCACAACTTGAGATCATGGCCTGAGCTGATATCAAGAGTCAGATGCTTAACCAGCTGAGCCACCTAGAGGCCCCTTGATTGTAATTTAAATCATTAGTGCTTAACCTGTTAGTTATGGTTTAATCCATGCTGTTCTATATTAGTTAGGATATGCTCTAGTGTAATGCAAATAAATTTTCAGGAATATTTTGAGTAGGAGTCCAGACCTCAAGTGATGGCTTAAAGGCTTCAGGCCCTGAGATCCTTCCATTTTTCTCCTCTCCTATTGTTATGGAATTCCTATCCCTATGGAATCCTCACATGCATGGGAGAATATTACCCAAAAGCACAGCTACATTTAAGCTTAAAATCATAACATCACTTTTATTCACTCATCTTGTTTTCTAACTCTAAGACAAGGGAGACACACTGATTTGTTCTTTTGCCTGGCAGGCATAGGTTGTCCACCCATCCCCAACACACACACACACACACACACACACACACACACACACACACACACAGTTTTAAAAATGGAATAATTTTTCATGTTATATAGATCTCCACCTCTAAGCCCAGGTTCAAATTCTGGCTCTAGCACTTCAAAATGTAGCATTCAACAAGACATTTAAATTTTCTAAAACTTGGTGTTCTCATTTGGAAAATGAGAATAATACAATATTTTTTATGAAGTTGTTGAAAAGCTTTAAGTAGGGAGAGTGCACAGTTCAGTGTCTGGCATTTAGTAGCATTCAACAGAAGTACACCTCTGTGTACCTACAGGAAATGGCTCAGTAAAGGTGAGATCACCAAATGTAATTCCCAAATTAAGAAGAAAATGTTTGTGATTTTCTTGTTATGTGTCTGCTTTGGCGACAAAGGACAATGTTTTTTTTAAAGGTGACAATTCTCTAATCATGGTAAAGGGAGATAAATACTTTGTTTTCCTCCAGGGAGAAAAAAGAGATGCAGTAAATGCTTAATGGAATTTTCTTCAATGCCACAAAGTTCATGGCTATAAATCTTGAACACAAGTTGAATTATTGTTGACTTTTATTTCCTCAGGGTGTTTTTGACCACATCATTAAACTATATCACTTTCATTGACCTAATTTTATCATGAAGTCTTAGGGGATTACATAAAGGAATACTTTAAAAAATAAAATAAAATGGTAAAATAATAAAATGAAATAAAAGCCTTCGTTCCATGTGGTCAATATGACATTCTTGCTAATTCCTATAAATTGCTGCTAACTCATTTTTGTTTCTTGGAAGAGTACATATAAAGCTAAATAAATTTTGGTTTTCCTTTATGAAATATTATTTCCATAAAAGGACAGAGACCATAAAGAGTAAGGCTCAATTATTCTTATATTATTTATTAATATTAAAGTATTAACACATTATTAATTACTAATATAATATTAATTAATAATAATATTATGTTATTCTTAATATTTATTAAGAGAAATATCAAAGAATAAAATGAAAGATGTTACTCTTCACAAACTAATTTAAATGTATTTTGAAAATATGGGTTCAGAGAGTCTAGTTACTATTTTTTTTTCATTTTTAAAGGATTTTATTTATTTATTTGTCAGAGAGAGAGACTGAGAGAGAGTGTGCAAACACAAGCGGGGGAGTGGCAGGCAGAGGGAGAAGCAGGCTCCCCACTGAGCAAGGAGCCTGATGTAGGACTCGATCCCAGGACCCTAGGATCATGACCTGAGCCAAAGGCAGATGCTTAACCAATTGAGCCACCCAAGCATCCCTAGTTACTGGTTTTCAACTCATAGATCAGTATACCTAACTTTAGAATTGAAATGTCATCCTTTGCACACTACCTACAATAAATTATTACTACAAAAAATATACATCAATATACATGTGAACTTTTTTCCCTTGACTGACTATGAAAGGAAGCCTGAGAGATGTTATCTATATTTTATCTGGGGAGTAAGTAGTATAATTTGTTTTATACTATAAAATCCTATTGGAAATTTTATGTGAAAGAAAAATCAGTTAATTCTAACAACTTAACAACATGACTACAGGGGAGAGATGAGAAGAGATTGTGGCAGAAAGAGAGACAAAAACAGAGCCAGAGACAGAAACAGCCATAAAAAAAAAAAAAAATGACAGAAATAGAGCAGCAGAGAGAGGCATTTCCCCCTACAACTGAATGAGGTCATCTACTTACCTGGGTTGTCTCTAAGATACTAATTCCATATTAAGGGACAATGCTTCCATATTGAGAAAGCATGAAGAAATTGATTTCATAAACCCTCCAGAATTCTCTCTCTCTCTCTTTTGAAGATTTATTTATTTATTTGAGAGAGAGTGAGAGAGAAACCAGGAGTATGCAGCTAAGGGGAGGGGCAGAAGGAGAGGAGGAAAAGGAATCCTCAGGCAGACCCAGGACTGAGCATGGAGCTCCACGTGGGGTTGGATTCCAGGACCCTGAGATCATGACCTGAGCTTAAATCAAGTGTCAGATGCTAAACCAATTGAGCCATTCAAGCACCCATCTCTAGAAGCCTCTTTTATTAAAACCATTTTTTTTTTTTTGAATCTTAAGGCTAGTGCTATATACCACTTGAAGAACCAAGACGTATAATGTTTGCCTTGCTTGTCTTCCTTGATCTGTCTCTGGGAGTGTGTCAGAGAAAGGACCTCAATGCCCAAGAGGAACAAGAAGGGCAGATCTCACACAATGCCACATCCTAGATGATTATCATCTTACAATGATGTTGGGACTTCTTCTCTAATCAATGGTATCTGGATTTTAAGTTTTAAGCACAGTTTTATATAAGCATATGATCTCTATGTTGTTGTTGTTTTTGCCTCATATATGTTTCCTCTATATGAGGAATCATTACTTGGTTTCCCAAGCCAATCAGTTTTTCTCAAACTAAAAGTTAACCTTTGTTGAATGCTATCCTTACAAAAAATAACCTAAATAGAGTATTTTTGCAACTATAACTGTCTGTTCCAAAAAGGTGGTGATACCTGGAAGTAATATATATCTATAGATATATAGATACATGTGATATATGACATATATGATATCTATATCTATCTATACATATTTTTGATGTAATGGTGGAGAGTGAAGAACCTGAAGGAAGCATGACTTTCACCTGGTAACTTTCTTAATTTTCATTACCACTTTATGATGCTATTTGCAGCTGAATAAAAAGTTTCTCTCTCCTAGCCATGATTTCCTTCTGTTCATCCCTGCAGTGCAGGCAGAATCCTGTATGTGTGACACTGCAATCTGTCACATGGTATGATTGTAATCCCCACACATTCGGCATTCACCATACCAAGTGTAAGGAAAAGAAGAACAATATCCTCCACACTTAGTTAAAATGTCATGGAAAACTGTGAAAAAAAACCACAAAGTGTTCAGGGTGTCCATTTTTCAGCATGATGTATTTTTAGTTTTCTGCAGCCGGCAAGTCTTAATTCAAACCAAAGAAAAATATCAATGGACTGCATATGGTACACTTCTCAGCATCTTTAAACATATTTGAACTAAGCAACATCATCCTTACAGCATTTTCCAGGACTAAGCTATAACTGCTCACATTTATAGTGCCTCCAAATCAGGGAATGAAAAGGCAATAAAGAATCATTCTTCCTATCTTTCTGGATGCTCTTTCTTAGTCTTTTTGTGGGTTCTGATCTTGGTCCTCTTCTCTTTTATGATCTTTCATGTTTACACCCCCCCCCCAGATGATCTCATTCAGACCCATGTCTACCATCCATATACTAATGACTTCCAAATTCATGCCATTACTGTAGCTCTTTCCCTTGAAATTTGAATTCATATATCCAGCCACCTACTTGACATCTCTTCTTAGATGTATAAGAAGCAGCTCATATTTAATATGTGAAAGATGTCCAGATACCAATCCCAAAATCTGCTTTCTCATCTGGGTTTATGGCAACTTCATTTTTCTAGTTGTTTTGCACCAAACCTTATTACTGACAATAATCTATGTAACAAGTCCCAAATATTTCATTGTCCTATTTCTAAAACTTCCATAAAGTCATAGTTTAAAAGCATATTTTTAGTAACCTAATGTTGAGAGCACTAGAATCATTTGTTGTGTGTTGAAAAAGGAACAAGAAATGGAATTCATGGTAATAAACACTAAAAATGAGCAAAGAACCAGTTCTTTTTTTTTTAAGATTTTTTAAAGACTTTAAAAAAATTTATTTGAAAGAGAAAGAGGGGGGAAGAAAGGAGGAGACGGGAAGAGTGGGAGGAGGGGTAGAGGAATAAGGAGAGAATTCTCAAGCAGACTTCAGACTGAACAGAGCCTGACAAGAGGTTTGATGCCAGGATCCTAAGATCATTACTTAAGACGAAATCAGGAGTCAGATGCTTAATCAACTGAGCCACCCAGGCGCCCCCAAGAACTCATTCTTTAACACAACTTTGTTTATGCAGCAGGGCTCAAAGAATGACAGGATAGATGAATAAATAAAGGAGCATGGTATTTATAATATATCAGTGTCAATATTTAAAGTGTAGTCACCATTTGACAATATGGAAAATGGATATAAAAACAGAATAATTAGAACTCTATTCTTAATCCAAAAAATCAAGTTTCTTACTATCATCTCCCTAAGTCTTATGTTTTGAAGACTTATCTTAGTAAACTGCCTCACATAAATGCAAAAATTTTTCAGGTTTGTAGAGTAGTTAGTATAAAGTTAATGAGTAAAAAAATCTGTTCAAAGGAATATTCTGTTTCTTCAAAATATGCAGTACATTTTATTGCTTAAACAATATATCTAGGTAATGTTTATTAGAAAATGAGTTTATAAAGAACTATTAAACAGTGTGTGTAGATTAAACTCACACTATATTGCATAATTACTCAAATACAAATAGTAGAGAATGCTGTAAGACATTTCTCTGCCAGGTAAATGTTCATCACAAATATGTATAAAATAAATTAATGATTTTTCCAAACTTTAATTGGTGGTTTAGCCTAGGAATGTTTACCTTTTGCAGACTGGTAAAGTCAAAGGATACTGTCTTGCAATGTTCTTAATTCATAACATTTATATAGGGAACAAATTATATTGAGATAGCCAAATATTGAAATAGAGAACAAATAATACTGAAATTGTCAGTATGGGAATAGGAAATAAATTATATCAGAACAGTCAAAATATTAAGAAAATATTTGTGACAAATATTGTTTCCTTAAATATTAATAACAAACAAAATCTAGCAGTTGGTCTAATAACTGGTGTAATTTCAAAACAGTGATATGAAGAAAATTTCTAATTATCTTCAATACATTTAAATATGACATTATGGGGCCGCCTGGGTGGCTCAGTTGGTTGGACGACTGCCTTCCGCTCAGGTCATGATCCCGGAGTCTAAGGATCGAGTCCCACATCGGGCTCCCAGCTCCACGGGGAGTCTGCTTCTCCCTCTGACCTTCTCACTCATGCTCTCTCTCACTGTCTCTCTCTCAAATAAATAAATAAATAAATCTTAAAAAAAAATAAATAAATATGACATTATGAAAATATTTTATTTCTGTTGGGGACAAAACCATTGATATTACTAACAATAATGTCATTGATTGTCTACATTCTTATGGGAAGGAAATGCTAAAATTTGAGTTGTAGGTGAGTAAAGATAAAAATGTACTTTTTTTCTATCTAAATTTTCAACTCCCCTTGAACTCTGATGTATTTCTTTAGGAAGACTGCTCCCTATAGAAGAATGCCTGATTTAGCACTTCTCTTGAGTAAGGGTTGTTAATGCATTAAAATGGTGTTTTTTGAGACTGTCAGAATCACTTTTATTTTTCTTTTCCTCTAGGAGGATCAATGTTTGGATTTAAAAATATATACCCTTTTATAAATATTAACTGTCATCTTTAGCTGTGATAGATACTCACTTATCCCAGGGTGGCACATCCATAAATACATTCATGTTTCTTTCCTTGTTTCTTCTCATATTCTCAGTAGAAATTTTAGTCTCCTGTGTGTTCTCCAAATTAGTTAACAGAAAGCATTTGCTTAAATGTATTTCTCATTTGCGATGTTTAATCAAAAGGAGAATATTTTCCCCCAGCTTTCTCTAACTTGACGCAAGAAATAGCTTAAAGTTTTTTTCAATGAGACTCATTATGTGGTTGCTGATTAGTGCGATATACTTGTTTGGGGTGATTGATACTCACTTCTGGAGTACCAGCAAAGGGAGCTTTGCCAAATTTAGAAGTCGTTCCACCCTTATGCGGTCTGTAGTTTTGAACAGAAAAAATGAGACTCTGAGCATTTAAATTTGTTTGTTCTTGGCAAAATACATCTCAAAAGGCTTCCTGGAGATCCCATATCTTAAAAAATAATCTTGATAACTCCAGTGACTCGAATTGTATTAGATCTTTCAGAATTTCTTTTGCTCTCAATAAAGACTAATCCCTTGGCAAAATAAGTATGGGCTTACCATGAACCTGGGATGCGTACATGTTATGCTGAGAACTTCAGCAGTCTCACACAGGTTCTGTCATTAACCCAGGCTTTATTTGGATCATAAAGAACTGCCCTAAGATTAGAAGGCTAGTGCATCATCTTAATTCTACCTTTGTTAGTCCTCGGGCTTATCACTTAATTACAAGGCTCTTGAGTTTCTATGATTGTGAAATTCACCTTATAAGACTTGATACTAACCTAATTTTCCTTAGCTCTTTAGAAAACAAGAAAAGAAAGGATTTTCAGCATGTACTTTGGGGAAAGATGGAAATTAATATTGAACAAATAGTCTATGACAAATCATTTTAAATCACTCCTGACTTGAACACCAATACTATATAAAATATGCTTAAATCAGATCTGATCCACTTAGGATTGTGTCCATTTAAAATGTTTAATATTTACCGTCATTTTCATCCATTCAACAAATATTTACAAATATTTACTAAACACCTACAATGTCATAGGCAACATATCAGGTAAGTCAAACACAGAATGGATAAATTGTGGGCTCTTTCCTCAGTGAGCTCACAGTGCAGGAAGGAAGTAATGCTTAAACATTCTTTAAGAACTCCAGCTCTTTCTGTTTTAAGGTAACTCCTTCCATCTCTAGATGTTGTATCTTTCCATTTCCTTTCCTTCCCTTGGAATCAGATTGGAACTATAGAAGAAAATTAAAAACACCTTTAGTATTCTACATTGTTTATTTCACAGACTAACATTAAAAAATTAAGGCTAAGAAACATTTGTCTTATTTTTATAGAATCTTAGTATTGATATGACTCACAAACTAAGAGAAAATTATTCTACCTATTAGAATCCTTTCATATGAAAAAGTACTTTCTCAGTTTCTTAACATTTTTTCACTTTAGTCACTAGTAACTTCTACATTCTGAGGAAGGAGACCATTAAAAAAGAAAAAGAACTGAAATTTTAATAAATTCAGTTCTTATAAAACTTTTGACAATGAAGGCAAAAGCCTTGAGATGAATATTGTATTATCAAGAGTGGATATTACTAATGGAGTATTATGCCTCCATCAGAAAGGATGAATACCCAACTTTGGTATCAACATGGACAGGACTGGAGGAGATTATGCTGAGTGAAATAAGTCAAGCAAAGAGAGTCAATTAGATGGTTTCACTTACTTGTGGAACATGGGGAATAACACAGAGGACATTGGGAGATGGAGAGGAGAAGTGAGTTGAGGGGAAATTGGAGGCGGGGGAAGACAAACCATGAGAGACTGTGGACTCTGAGAAACAAACTGAGGGTTTGGAGGGGAGGGGGTTGGCGGTTGGGTGAGCCTGGTGGTGGGTATTAAGGAGGTCACGTATTGCATGGAGAACTGGCTGTGGTGCGTAAACAATGAATTTTGGAACACTGGAAAAAAAAAAAGGTTGGGTATTACTGCTGCATTATCTAGTCATGCTTTGCTTTGAGTTATTTCTTATCAGGAGAGTTAATTAACAATTATAGTATCTAACTCAGCCTTAAAAAGAATCACTAGCCCATTCATCCAAGAAAGACCAACAAGCTCCTCCTTGCTGTTTATCAGTTCTTTTTTACACCACACAGTGCTATTCCTGCCTCTCCCACAAGCTAACTCTCAGTGAAAGAAATGGGTGAAAATGATTATGAAAATGTTTAGAATTGTTCCCAGATAAAGAGACCTCTCCCATCCCTACCACCACCACCACCCCCCCAAAAAAAAAAAAAAAAAAAAGGTAGAAGAGAAAAGAGAAGTAGAAGACTGGGCCATGAGAGACAAATGATGGAAATGAAATTGGATCAATGGAAGTCACGGTAATGGTAGTAAAGGACCGAAAAAGAGAAACAACTATAACCAAAGTAAGAGTTTTCAAATGGCCTGGTGTTAGGTAGTAAAAGAGATGATGGAGTTTGAAAAAAATTATTCTGGGGGTTTATTGACTCTTGTAGACTTAAAGAAGCCTTGTAGGACTGGAAAAAAATAAGACGAGCAAAATTCAAGAGAAATGAGTTTTGACTCTCCTTTTTATGTAAAAGTGTTTGAGAAATCAATTTTTAAACTAGATAATTAACAGTCATCATGCTTTTAGAAAAAAATACAATTGGGAGGGTGAGAAAGTGGTAGGGAAAAAAGACCCATGTTTCAGCAGTTTTTGGGACTTCGAATTGGTTTGAGGGACAAGAGTCCAAATGAAGTCCATTTCCAACTTTATTATGAAAACAAGAGGAAATTAGTTTTCTTGGTTTCGAAGGGGTTGTGAAAGTACCGTGTGGTTTATTTTTTAAAAAAGATTTATATTTACTTATTTGACAGAGAGAGAGATCACAAGTAGGCAGAGAGGCAAGCAGAGAGAGAGGGGGAAGCAGGCTCTCTGCTGAGCACAGAGCCCTATGTGGGGCTAGAATCCAGGACCCTGGGATCGTGACCTGAGCCAAAGGCAGAGGCTTAACCCACTGAGCCACACAGGTACCCCAAGTACTGTGTGCTTTAAAATCAACTTGGATTCAGTTAATATTGGACCACTTTACAAAAGTGATTATTTGACTACTTGTGTCAGGTCTTAATTATTAGGTTGAAGGAGTAGAAACTCCATTTTTCTAATCATCAGCTATAAAAATTTATATGTGACATATTTTTCATTGTCACAACCTACATTTGACAGTTGTATTCCTCTTTTATCTACTCCTTAGTTACTTCTATTCCTTCCTGTTATCTGTAATAATAATAATAAAAAAATCTGCTACACAACACATGTACACACACATTTATGTCAAAGGGATTCTCAAGCCCACTGAGAAAGAGAATATGACAGAGAACACACTAAATTAGTCTTACATTCTTTAGAAAGTTTCCATGAGTTTCTCAGTGTCATTTCCCTGCTTTACCGTGCAACCTTGTGAGTTCTGACCCTGTCTAAGGGCTCTTATTTTGAGAGCATATCAGTCTTCTATAATGTTTTGTTCTCATTTTATGTATTTTGTAAATAACATTAAATGGATTAAGTACATTGGAGTTTATTAGCTAGGAGCAGGAATTTCAATTTACCTCTTCTAGAAATAAATGCAATTGGGTGGGGTTTTCTATATGACTCAAAAACAGTTGCTGGCATTATAGTCTAGGATTTTATAGTGATGTGAAACCAATGTTGCAGGAGCCAGCTTTATCAGAGCATTGTATTCCAAGGATCTGCCCTTACCAGCAACTCACCTTGCCTTCTGCTATAGTCCCTTCTGTAGAGGACTGACATATGCAGTAAATCAGTTTGGTGCCTTGTCAATCTCGAGGGTCTGCGAGGTGATTAGAACATTTGCTGCTTCAGGTGAGGTTGCCAAGAATATTTTGTGTTTACTTTTGATCATATCATATATATTAAGTTTTTTAAGGATTTGAACATTAAGACCAAAGGCTTATTTAAGGGGCTGGGTTTCTGGCGAGAACATAATTTCTAAGCCAATTCCCTCATTATCTGAATATAAGAAAGTTAGAAGTTTGTCATATTTGACTTGAACATTTTTACATAATCCCTGGAGTGGGTCTTTTCACTTAGTTAGGCTCAACCTTAAAGCTCAAACAAGCATAAGCTAATGTAAATTTTAAACCTAATTTTACTTAAAGAATGTTCTTGTGTGCAGAGGATAAGAAACATGGGAAGTTTACCCATTAGCTGCCTGCTCAGTCTTCACAGGGAGAGGCTTTCATCTGACAAAAATAGTTGTCTGTTTCTTTTCAAAATCAATTTCCCTCAGTGTTTCTCCCACCCTCATATTTATAATTACATCTGGTTCATTAAGACATGGAAATTGATAGAGGATGTGCTGGTTTTCTCAGGGGGAAGGCAGCCCCGTGAGATGTAGAAACACTGCTCACTGTTCTGTTTGTTCCCACCTGTGCCTTGTGGTGAGGCTCTGAGAGTTAACACCTTTTTTGTCATATTCAATTTCTCCACTTATAAGTTGACCTCCACTCCTATAAGTCATGACTCCTGGGGTAAAAATAATCTATAGAGTTGTGATCTATGAAGAAAACTATCAATATGGTTTATATAGGGGATAGAGGGCAAACAGACATTTTTGAGCATGTCTATATATTTTGTTAATATCAAGCATGATTTTCCAGTAGTATATGAATACCCAGGACACCTCTTGCAATCCAAGAACTGTCGGAACACAGTTTGCTCAGCAATTTGCACAAATATTAGGTATATCATTTGCTGGTTGTTGGGGTAGATGGATGAATGGCCTGTGTCAAAGTCACTACCACCCCTAACTCCTCCCACCTCCTTTAGCTCAGGAGGAAGTTTGATCTGGCCTGAGGACTTTACCCTCCAACCAACCCTGAGATAGATGATTGAGAGAGAGAGAGACAGAGAGAGAAAGGAGACAGAGAGATCTCCTTCCCCTCAATTCTGGGCAACCAAGAACCAGGTGTAACAAAATACACATCATTCATACTATTCTGAGCCCTTGCAGCTGTGAGGACAGATCTCAGTAATTTTCAATTCTTAAAAATTCACATCCTGGGGGAGGGCAGGCCTAAGGTAACATTACTTTTATTCCCACCTTAGCTGTCCTGTGACCCAGGCTGAACATCATCCAAGAAATGCTAGTTCATCACATTTATAACACAGCTGTGCTTAAAATGGGGCCAAAGCTTCAGACACCCCAGTCCTGGCCTCTCTCCATGGAGGTCTCTTCTCATGTTCTCACATCCTCACCTCCGGTACAGCCCCTACTCCCCTGAGCCATCCCCACAACAGCAGGACCACGTCTGCCCACATGGAAATTTCCAGTACCTTTTGTCCTGTGAAAGAGTATTGCATACAACATGGCTTTGTTGTTTTGTTAAGAGCTGTGGATATATACAGTGACATAGCTTTCTTGGATTGTACTGTATGTGAGGATGAACTCTTTCACAGACACATATCCAGGAAAGACTCTTTTTTATAGACAAGAAAGCAGGAGAATATTTGAACTATGCTTCAAAATGTATAGCAGAACCCTGGCTTTAAGTCAAGGAGAGTGGACTGAAGGGTGGTGGGGGAAGTGCAGTGTTGGAAGAAGTCTAAGTCTTCCTCAGCCTTTATAATATAGACCAGACTCAAATCCATATGGCCTTGTAGCAGCAATCTTTGTGGTTTTGCTCTCCAGCCATTTCTGATTTAACAGGGAGTGTTTCTTTTGTTGGGTGGGGCCTTCCTTTTCTGAATCTTGGGGTCTGCATTGCCTATCAAATAGTTGAAGACATGGAAATGTTTACATTTTGCTCAGTTTTCAAGAAAGAGTTGAAGTTACCCACAATCTGAAAAAGCTCATTTTTTCTCACAAAACAGTCTTATTTTAGGAAGATCTGGGGATTTTAACAAAAAGATGACTGAAAGAAAATGATAAAATATTGGGGGCCCAGCTTCTTGAAACTTCCCCTCCCTAGATCCAAAGTTTTCACCACAGAAACCAGTCCTTTATTAAATTAAACTTTTCAGTCATATTCTCACTAGGCTCCTAGCTTTGCTTCTTATCTAACAAGTAACAGGGTAACAAGTCAAATCTCTTTGTCCTTCTCTGTTGTATCCTGATATTCAAATAGAGAAAGAGACCATGGGGACACTTCAGCAAAATTTATGGATATTCTGTATACACATAAAAAGAAAGGTAAAATGTCTCTATAAAAATCAAATGTCTGCTTTGCAGAGCTTCTTAAAAAAAGCTTATTCAAAGAACAGTATATTCTCAAGTAGAGTAATGAGTTCCAGGTTATGAAG
Source organism: Enhydra lutris kenyoni (assembly GCF_002288905.1). Classification (NCBI taxonomy): domain Eukaryota; kingdom Metazoa; phylum Chordata; class Mammalia; order Carnivora; family Mustelidae; genus Enhydra; species Enhydra lutris. The sequence goes on from NW_019154087.1 coordinate 65,246,624, forward strand.
ATTGAAACCCTGATGGAGCCATGGTATCACATAACTTTCCATCATTGGCCTCACTCTGGCTGCAGGCCTTGGGAATCCTTCTTCATACAACTCCTGTTGGTCTCTTTCAAGGAATAGGAGAAAGGAAATCTGGAGTGGATGAAAGAGGTCAGCCCAAAAAGCCAGGTGAAGAGAGGTGTCTGCAGTGGAATGGGGAATATGGAGAATTTAACTCTAATAGATATGGGATCATGAACCCCAAATAAAAAAATTTTTTAAGTTGGAAATACAATTGCAGTATAAGGGTTTTTATAGGAATCTTTCATAGAATCCAGGAATTAAGTCAGAGAGGATAGAGGAGTTTCACAAAGGAGTCAAGACAGGCTTCAAGTCTGTTTGCTTACTTAGCTCTTTAGTTCCCTTGGAAGTTTGCAAGCATAGACTAATGGCTTATGGGAACACAAAAGTTTTTTTCTACTTCTGTGCTCTTCTCTCCAGCCCTAACTCAACCTCTATGGAAAAAGAACAAGACCACACTTAGTAGTCATTTTAGTCATTACAAAAAGTGTGTTCACCAAGTTGCTTCAGGTCATTCTAAAGTTACCAAACCCGTCAGAAATGTACTGATGAAGAAACAAAATCATGTGACTTTAGGTAAACAATCAAGGAAAAAGGAAAGTATAGTTTAAAAAAATGTGGTTCTGTTATGAACATTGGGGTACATATGGCCCTCCTTTTTGCTACATCTGTATCTTTGGGGTAAATACCCACTAGTGCAATTGCCGGGTGATAGGGTAGCTCTATTTTTAATTTTTTGAGCAACCTCCACACTGTTTTCCAAAGTGGCTGCACAATAACCAAACTGTGGAAAGAGCCGAGATGCCCTTCAACAGATGAATGGATAAATTGTGGTCTGTATATACAATGGAATACTACTCAGACATCAGAAATGATTAATACCCAATATTTGCATCAACATGGATGGGATCGGAGGAGATTATGCCAAGTGAAATAAGTCAAGCAGAGAAAGTCAATTATCATATGTTTTCAGTTATTTGTGGAACATAAGGAATAGCATGGAGGACATTAGGAGAAGGAAGGTTAAAATGAAGCAAGGGGGAGATTAGAGGGGGAGGTGAACCATGAAAGACTGTGGACTCCAAGAAACAAACTGAGGGTTTAGGGCGGTGGGTGGAGGGAATGGGTTGGCTCGGTGATAAGTATTAAGGAAGGCACGTATCGCATGGAGCACTGATTGTTATACATAAAAAATGAATCTTGGAACACTACATCAAAAATTAATGACGTACTATATGGTGACTAACATAACATAATAAAATAATATAATAATAATAATTTAAAAAATGGTTCAAAACCCAATTCAAGTCCTTTAGAGGCCCTCAGGGTTTAGCAAGACATTGCAGCCTACAAAATGCAAAAATCAAAATTCTATTTTGCTTCTCACCCAGCTGGCACTGTGGCTATTCTAGAAGTTGAAATAATTGTTTGGTAGGAAGTCATTTTCTTTAGCACAAAATCGAACAACTGACACTTCAGGTCTGTTTATAAGGGATGGAACCACTCTAACACCAAATATTTGTGTAATTTTGTTCATCAGGTCCTGGCCAGCTATTCTACTATTTGCTAAAGTATGGTGACAGTAAGTTGGAGTGTCTTACCTAGAACTGTAAAAACCTGAAAATGCCTGCTAGGTAAATACACTTCTTTTTCCCTTCACTAGGAAAAGAAAGGATGTGAGAGAGAGAGAGAATAGTGATGCTGGCCACACTAAGAAACCCAAGGAAGGAGCTCAGTTTCTCATCACACCTGTAAATATAACAATGCCTCCATCAGTGTACTTCCAAAAGGGGCAAATGCAAAGCTGATAACTCTGAAGACCAAAGTCAGGAGGTTTGGACGAAAATTTACATTTTGGGTTAATGAATCATTGGGGTTCTACTTATTTACCACATGCACCACCAAATTTCTTACTACCCAAAAATAATCCTCAATAACATGTGAGAGTAGATATGTGAAAATACACAAATAATGTGAAATGGTCAACCTCTGACCTTGGAATATTAAATAGATTCAAACCCACATTTGGGAGGTCTATAATGTACTCCTGTGTACAATATATGTATTTCCATCAGTGTTTTCATTCATCTGGTAAACTGTATTGAATATCTGTAACATTGATCAGATGAAAAACATGTGTAGAGGGTGGAAGCGTCTACAGGATGGTAATCTTAAAAGCTAATGATGCTTTAGCATCTTTAGCATCTGCCTTTGGCTCGGGTCATGATCCCAGGGTCCTGCATTGGGTCAGGTTCCTGCATGGGAATCTCTCTGCTCAGCGGGAAGCCTGCTTCTCCCTCTCCCACTCCCACTATTTGTGTTCCCTCTCTCTGTCTCTCTCTGTCAAATAAATAAATAAATAAAATATTTTAAAAAATCTAATGATGCAGATAAAATGAGATTTTGCCTTAAAGATTACTAGTAGAGATTATATTAGTTTACTAGGGATGTCATAACAAAATATCACGGACTTGGTGCTTAAACAACAGAAATTAATTTTCTTACAGGTCTGGAGGCTGGAAGTCCAAGTTCAAAATGTCACAGGTTTTCATTCTTTTGAGGCCTTTCTCTTTGGCTTACACATGGCTGCCTTCTTGCTGTGTCCTCATATGATCTCCATGATCTTTCTTCTGTTTAGGACCACATTTCTGGTGTTTTTATGTGTTTAAATTTGCTCTTCTTATAAAGACACCAATCAAATTGGATTAGAGACTAATGAATGGCTTCATTTTAACTTAATCACCACTTTAAGACTTTATCTCTAAGTATTGTTATATTCTGAAATCCTGGGGTTAGAACTTTATCATATGAATTTGGTGGGGTGGACAGAATTAAGTCCATAATAGATCCATGAACAGATAAACAGAAAACTACAATAAAATATTATTGGTATAATAATAGAAGGTTAAATGGGAAAAAGATACCCAAAGGTATCAGAGACGGGGCAAATTTTAAATAAATTCATGAAAGTTGTCCAAGCAAGGGATGGGTATTAGGATGGGTGTTAGGTGGAGTTAAGGAAAAGGAGAGACATTTAGGGGAAGTATTTCAAGCACAGGAGAATGCATAACTCTGGACATGAGATTATTTAACAGGATTTTACACAAGGTCAGTTTAAGGGGAAAAGGGAAAGGATGACAGAAAAGCCTGGAAAGAGAAGCAAGTGTCAGATCACAGCAAGACTTATACTCAGACAATAATGTCTGTGTCTATGACAGCACATTCTGGAATTAGTCAGACCTGGATCCAAACTCTCAATCTTCTACTTCTAAGTATTACCTTGTAAAGCCACTTCATATTTTTGTCCTTGGATTTCTTTACATGTAACATAATGTCTCTATGGAGTAATCAATCAATCAATCAATCAATCAATTATCTCTGAGGCTGTATGAAGATTTCTTGTGCTTAGCCCAGTGTTTGACACATAGTAGCATTAAAGACCCATCAAATATCATTATTCTTCTGTCGCTTGAAGGTTTTGGACTTTTTTCTGGAGGATGTTTGGAGATAATCAATATTTTTAAGTAGGGAGTTAGTATAATCAGATCTTAAAAGTCATTCTGGTAACTGCAGGTCAAGGATCAATGAGATGGAAAGTTGAAGGAGAGTTAAAGTACCAACTCTTGCAATATCCAAGTAAGTGACCAAAGAGCATAACCACAGGAAGCACAACTGGGGAAAAGAAGAGAAATACTTGAAAATATGTGACCAGCTCAGTAAAAATTGATTTGGGATAGCAAAGCAAGAGACATATAAGATATTTCCAGATTTCTGGCTCAAAGAACTGGTGATCCATCACTGAGAAAAGGATGAAACAGAAGAATCAGGTTTGAGGAAGAAGTTTATGAATTCAGTTTGGGGGCTGTTTACTCACCAGGGTCATCCGTGACCACCATCCTTTCACACTGAGCTTTTAGTTCTGGGGTATTTCCCTATAATCATTATTTTGAAAAATCTCAATTCCTTTGCCATTCTTTCCATATATAATTTCACATAACAAAATACCAACCACAGTTAGAAAATATCCTCACATAGAAAGAGGCTAAAAAAAAAAAAAAATCCACATCCATGGTGACTGGTCTCTCTTCAAAATTATGACCACAGTCTCAAGTGAGCCAGCAGTACCGTCCAGATATCTTCTTTTATTTTTCTTGTCCATTCACCTCCCAAAACTACTTCAACCATTTTGTTTTCCTCCACCAGGTCTTCCAGAATCCTTATTTTCAATGGATAAACCTTGTTTTTACCTAGAAATGAGCAATAATCAGAAGATTATATCCCAATATTCCCACCACAAAAACCAATCTATCTAAATCTGTCACCATATACACTACATTCCCTTTTATCAGGTGGACCAAGAGTCTCTGCCAGCTTTGAGACGAACCCCTCCACTTGTGTACTGGATTTCCATCCCCCTGAAATATGCAAAAACATTGCTCCTGCATTCAATCCTGCTCCCTCCATCATCTTTAATTTCTTCTGTTTTACTAGGTGATTTCCATCAGCATACAAATGTGATATAATATCTCTCATCTTAAAAAACAAATCCTGACATGTTTTCTTTCTAGCTTCTACCCACTTCTCTCATAAACTATATAGCAAAACTTCTTGGAAGGAAAGTTTACATTCTATATCCTCCTTTCATGCCATTCTCTCCAACCTTCTTGAATCCTCCTCTCCAAGTCCCTTCATTCACTGCTTTTACCTTCAGCCCTCAGACCTCCCTCTTCAATTCTACACCCTCTTCCCTATGTGACTCTATTCAATCTCCTCTCTTTAATGATTTAATCTTTTCCTTCCAAGAAAGCACTGTCTATAGCCTCATCTTTGAGTTTCAGACTTATGTATTCAATAGTTCTTTCAATATCTTTAATTTAAAGAATCAAAAAAAATTCTGGATATCTTCCTACTCCACCTCTAGCTGTCCACTGTGCCCAACATTAGTAAGGGTACCAGATTACACCCAGATGCATGGGCAATTTTTAATACATCTTTGCCTTTTCCCTTTCTCTTACACCTCATGTCCAAATCCACCAGCAAGTTCTATCCACTCTACCTTCAGGGTGTATTTTGAATTGAATCACTAGACATGAAGCTGATGATAGAATTATTAACAGTTGGGAGGCAGTATATGTGAGGTATTTCAGCAATGGGGAAATTGCAAGGAGGCACCTGAATATTGAGGTAAGAAATTAAAAGGCAGTAATGATGATGTACTAGATGTATTTTTTCTGTTCTCTTCACCCTTGAGGGTATTTTAGTGATTAGATATGGAAAGAAATCACAAATTGCATTTATAATTGTGAAATTGTAATTCAGTGGTGAGTCCATGAATGTATTACCTTGCTTTTTCATATGGAGCCATTTCTCTAGTTTTTGTTTTATTATGTTTTAATTAAAAAAAACATTTTTTGTAAATATAATATGTAAAAAGCTAAATAGTAGAAAATGCACAGTGGTGTTTTGGAATTTGAAAAAAAGAGATGCTATATGAATGCTCAGGCCCCTGAAAGACAAAAAACATTTGGGAGCTAGGATATCTGTCTGTTCTATGCATCCAAGCACAGAAAAAGAACCCACAGTACAATCTAGCCACCAGCAACATTAGTTCCAGGCAACCAACATACCTACTGATATACATCTCCAGTGTTTTCAGATTAGTAGGATGGCCAAAGAAGAGAGGAGAAAAGATTTCCAGTTGAGAAATTATAGTGGGAAATTTTTTTAAGTACACGCTACTATAAACCACTCTTACTTTCTGAGGAAGGAAAAAAAAATCAGCTATATATCAGCACCTGGCATCTCTATAATCTCCTATGCTTTGATGAATCCATGGCACTAGTAGAAATACTCTTGTTGCTCTCTGATGATATTCTCTCTCTCTCTCCCACTCTCCCTCCTTACCCCTTCCTTTTCTCTTTTAATGTACCTATCTAATCATTATTTTTATTTATTTATTTATAAAGTGCACTTCATGGTAACCTACCAGAAATTATTGGGGCAGTAATCTTATCAATACTGTTCAGAGTATGTTATTCTAATTTTAAAACTTTCTCTTCAAGAAAGTCCTCAAAAAGCTTTGTCGCCTGCTGATTTTTACACTGGCTTGTTAAAGGTCTCTGGGTGAGGAAAAGAAGGGGGAAATGGTAGGATTTTTTTTAATCTAATAAATTGACTTTAAAGAATTTATTTCAATCTGCCAAGCTTCTAAGAAAAATGGGGTAGCGTTTTATAGTAGGCAACAAATTATATTATTTCCCTGGTGTTGCTTGTGATAATCACATTACTCCCCAGCAGCTCTCCAGGTATTTCTGTAGCTGTGAGGTGTAATTCTACAGCAGCTTATACACTGTATTGTAATTTATAGTAACATGAATTAATACCCATTTACAAGGAAATGTTAATGAGAAAAATATATGTGAAGTCTTCATGTAGTACTATATTTTTTAGTTTAGAGGAGGGGGAAAAAAGCCTTGCATAGAGTAGCATATTCCCCAGTTATTCACAGTGAAATTTTACTGAATTGTCATTTTATAGACAATCTGAGGTTGACAAAGGCTAAGGACACAACAACAAGTGATGAAATATGGCAACTTGGCAGAATTCAATTGACCGCATCACTTAAATAGCTTACATGGAACAAAGCAGATGAGATAAAATGTTTCCAGACATATTTATTCACAGTGATATTTGCTACATTATAAGGATGCTTTTGATGTTTCTGGCACTGCATTCAGTAGACAAAGGTCTACACAGCTCCTCCCTAGAAATGCATACTCCACCAGCTGACATCATGCTTGTGACTTGATGTAGTCAATGGAACATGAGCAAAAGTGACATTGTGCCTTTTCTTTTCCTTTTGCCATGAGCTCAGTAATGCAAGATTGAGGCTGTTCAATCAACCATGGTCACAGGATAAATAAGAGATGAAGCAGAGGTTTTCCAGATGGGCCAACCACCAGTGAATATGTAACAAGAGTAAGCTATAAACATTTGTTTTAAAGGAAAGATGATTTGAAGTCAATCATTCCTGCAACATAACTTAGTACAAGGTAAATAATACTATTCCAAAAAGGTGAAAATTTCCTCCCTCTTAAAGAAAGAGACAATGTAGGTCACAATCATGTTATTCTGCTTGTAAGACACAAGGACATAGATCTTTGCAAAACTTAGCTGTCAAGGAAATCTTAATATTCCCAAGATTACAAAAATTTTCTTTTGGCAATGTACAATTTTTAAATCTTCATTTCAACCAAAATATAAAAAGAGTACAATTAATTGATAGTTGTGATATTATCTACGGTAGGATATTGATTGGATGTAACTAAGAATTTGAAATTAGATTTTTATGTTAACAATGGAATTCACAACGAGATTTTGTTTATTTGCATGAACAAAGAGCTGAACACTGGAACAATTTAATTTGCCTTTTAGACAACAAGGATAGTGATTAAAAACTAAGGAAAGGCAAAATAAAATCATGACTATTCTCAAAAGGGAAAAAGCTCCTTGTTATTCTGGATGCATAATGTTGTGTGTATATTTTAGGATAAATTTGTACTTTAAAGTTTTATATCTTAAAGAAATTCTACATGCTTTTCTACTTAATAAAGGAAACATAACTAATTTTTGAATTGAAAGAGTTACAAAAAATAGTTATTCCATTGTACTCCAAAAGGAATGTCTTTTCAGACAAGTTATCCAAACTTAACCAATGTTACTGCCTTACCCTATTTGGCAGCCTGGAAGCAAATTGGCTGATCAGTTTCTAGTAAAATAGTAGTCTAATACTTGATGCTATGTCAACATGTATATGCCCTGATTTTTAAACTCATTTTCAGACTGAAGGGAAATATACTGCTGTGGTCAAGAGACCAGCATAGAGCATAATATGCCTCTGCAGCAATCAAAACCAGGGCTTGCTGGTGGGCTATCCCTCAGATTTCTCTCCCCATCCCCTCAGCTCTCTCTTTTTATTATTATTATTATTATTAAGCTCGTTCTATTTTTCAAGGAAATCAAACATTGATCACATTTTTCAGTGAGAACATAAGCTACAGAGTTGCAGTCTTTCATAGAAAGCAAATTTAAATATGAGTTATTTCCTGCTCCCTTTCCCCAAATCCAGTGCTACAATAATCCCTGCAACCTGGACACTCTGGCTTTGCCCAGACATCCCTAGACAAGAGGAACTTAGTGTCTCTCATTTCTACAGTGCTGTAGCTATTAGAACATATTTCCTCATACGTAACTATCATCTGGCTTTCTCTTGTTTTACTCCCTGACCCTTTTATTCCTAGAGTCATCTAGAATAAGTTTGATCCCTCTTCCACACGAAAGAGCTGAAACACTTAACATTCTCCAACATGCCTTCACATTTCTCAGGGAGGGAACTCCCTGCCCCCAAACAAATCTTCCATTTTCTAAACAAATAAGTCTTTATCTCTCTACTACTTCTTATTTGGCAGGGTTTCTAATCCACTTGCCATTTGACACTCCTCTTAGAATATACTAAAGTTTGACACTATTTTCCTTAAAATAGTAGTCTAAAAATAGCCTAATATGAGTCTACCGGCTCATAGCACTGAGCCCAATTACCTGAAAAAATGCAGAGAAAAGCAAGAGCTTCAGCCTCTGACTTTAGATATTTTACCAGTGGATTATATGAGCAATCACACAACCTTATTAATCAGTTAGTGCTATTTGTTAAGGAAATTCTTTAACTCTAGTTCATTTTTGTGGTTCCTAAAGTTTCTCTGTTCTTGGGTAGAGATATCAGAATATTTGGGACCTGAATTTCAAATCTTAATTTAATAAGATTATATTTTAACTTGATAACATGGTTGAAGAAGTCAAAAGAGATTGAATAGGTACAGATAATTTTTACCAACTAAAGTTCATTTGAACATAAGCTTTAAATATTATGTTCTTTTTTTTTTTAATTTTCTTTCTCTTTTTTTTATTTTTTATTTTTTTTTTATTTAAGTTTTATTTTTTTTAAACATATAATATCTTTTTATCCCCAGGGGTACAGGTCTGTGAATTGCCAGGTTTACACACTTCACAGCACTCACCATAGCACATACCCTCCCCAATGTCCATAATCCCACCCCCCCAACCCCCTCCCCCCATTAACCCTCAGTTTGTTTTGTGAGATTAAGAGTCACTTATGGTTTGTCTCCCTCCCAATCCCATCTTGTTTCATTTATTCTTCTCCTATACCCTTAACCCCCCATGTTGCATCTCCTCTCCCTCATATCAGGGAGATCATATGATAGTTGTCTTTCTCCGATTGACTTATTTCGCTAAGCATGATACCCTCTAGTTCCATCCACGTCGTTGCAAATGGCAAGATTTCATTTCTTTTGATGGCTGCATAGTATTCCATTGTGTATATATACCACTTCTTCTTTATCCATTCGTCTGTTGATGGACATCTAGGTTCTTTCCATAGTTTGGCTATTGTAGACATTGCTGCTATAAACATTCGGGTGCATGTGCCCCTTCGGATGACTACGTTTGTATCTTTAGGGTAAATACCCAGCAGTGCAATTGCTGGGTCATAGGGTAGTTCTCTTTTCAACATTTTGAGGAACCTCCATGCTGTTTTCCAGAGTGGTTGCACCAGCTTGCATTCCACCAACAGTGTAGGAGGGTTCCCCTTTCTCCGCATCCTCGCCAGCATCTGTCATTTCCTGACTTGTTAATTTTAGCCATTCTGACTGGTGTGAGGTGGTATCTCATTGTGGTTTTGATTTGTATTTCCCTGATGCCGAGTGATATGGAGCACTTTTTCATGTGTCTGTTGGCCATCTGGATGTCTTCTTTGCAGAAATATCTGTTCATGTCCTCTGCCCATTTCTTGATTGGATTATTTGTTCTTTGGGTGTTGAGTTTGCTAAGTTCTTTATAAATTTTGGACACTAGCCCTTTATCTGATATGTCATTTGCAAATATCTTCTCCCATTCTGTCAGTTGTCTTTTGGTTTGGTTAACTGTTTCCTTTGCTGTGCAAAAGCTTTTGATCTTGATAAAATCCCAATAGTTCATTTTTGCCCTTGCTTCCCTTGCCTTTGGCAATGTTCCTAGGAGGATGTTGCTGCGGCTGAGGTCGAAGAGGTTGCTGCCTGTGTTCTCCTCAAGGATTTTGATGGATTCCTTTCTCACATTGAGGTCCTTCATCCATTTTGAGTCTATTTTCGTGTGTGGTGTAAGGAAATGATCCAATTTCATTTTTCTGCATGTGGCTGTCCAATTTTCCCAACACCATTTGTTGAAGAGGCTGTCTTTTTTCCATTGGATATTCTTTCCTGCTTTGTCGAAGATGAGTTGACCATAGAGTTGAGGGTCTATTTCTGGGCTCTCTATTCTGTTCCATTGATCTATGTGTCTGTTTTTGTGCCAGTACCATGCTGTCTTGATGATGACAGCTTTGTAATAGAGCTTGAAGTCTGGAATTGTGATGCCACCAACTTTGGCTTTCTTTTTCAATATTGCTTTGGCTATTCGAGGTCTTTTCTGGTTCCATATAAATTTTAGGATTATTTGTTCCATTTCTTTGAAAAAAATGGATGGTACTTTGATAGGAATTGCATTAAATGTGTAGATTGCTTTAGGTAGCACAGACATTTTCACAATATTTATTCTTCCAATCCAGGAGCATGGAACATTTTTCCATTTCTTTGTGTCTTCCTCAATTTCTTTCATGAGTACTTTATAGATTTCTGTGTATAGATTCTTAGTCTCTTTGGTTAGGTTTATTCCTCGGTATCTTATAGTTTTGGGTGCAATTGTAAATGGGATGGACTCCTTAATTTCTCTTTCTTCTGTCTTGTTGTTGGTGTAGAGAAATGCAACTGATTTCTGGGCATTGATTTTATATCCTGACACTTTACTGAATTCCTGTACAAGTTCTAGCAGTTTTGGAGTGGAGTCTTTTGGGTTTTCCACATATAGCATCATATCATCTGCGAAGAGTGATAGTTTGACTTCTTCTTTGCCGATTTGGATGCCTTTAATTTCCTTTTGTTGTCTGATTGCTGAAGCTAGGACTTCTAGTACTATGTTGAATAGCAGTGGTGATAACGGACATCCCTGCCGTGTTCCCGACCTTAGCGGAAAAGCTTTCAGTTTTTCTCCATTGAGAATGATATTTGCAGTGGGTTTTTCATAGATGGCTTTGATAATATTGAGGTATGTGCCCTCTATCCCAACACTTCGAAGAGTTTTGATCAGGAAGGGATGCTGTACTTTGTCAAATGCTTTTTCAGCATCTATGGAGAGTATCATATGGTTCTTGTTCTTTCTTTTATTAATGTGTTATATCACATCGATTGATATGCGGATGTTGAACCAACCTTGCAGCCCTGGAATAAATCCCACTTGGTCGTGGTGAATAATCCTTTTAATGTACTGTTGAATCCTATTGGCTAGTATTTTGGCGAGAATTTTTGCATCTGTGTTCATCAAGGATATTGGTCTGTAGTTCTCTTTTTTGATGGGATCCTTGTCTGGTTTGGGGATCAAGGTGATGCTGGCCTCATCAAATGAGTTTGGAAGTTTTCCTTCCGTTTCTATTTTTTGGAACAGTTTCAGGAGAATAGGAATTAGTTCTTCTTTAAATGTTTGGTAGAATTCCCCCGGGAAGCCGTCTGGCCCTGGGCTTTTGTTTGTTTGGAGATTTTTGATGACTGTTTCAATCTCCTTACTGGTTATGGGTCTGTTCAGGCTTTCTATTTCTTCCTGGTTCAGTTGTGGTAGTTTATATGTCTCTAGGAATGCATCCATTTCTTCCAGATTGTCAAATTTGTTGGCGTAGAGTTGCTCATAGTATGTTCTTATAATTGTCTGTATTTCTTTGGTGTTAGTTGTGATCTCTCCTCTTTCATTCATGATTTTATTTATTTGGGTCCTTTCTCTTTTCTTTTTGATAAGTCTGGCCAGGGGTTTATCAATCTTATTAATTCTTTCAAAGAACCAGCTCCTAGTTTCGTTGATTTGTTCTATTGTTTTTTTGGTTTCTATTTCATTGATTTCTGCTCTGATCTTTATGATTTCTCTTCTCCTGCTGGGTTTAGGGTTTCTTTCTTGTTCTTTCTCCAGCTCCTTTAGGTGTAGGGTTAGGTTGTGTACCTGAGACCTTTCTTGTTTCTTGAGAAAGGCTTGTACCGCTATATATTTTCCTCTCAGGACTGCCTTTGTTGTGTCCCACAGATTTTGAACCGTTGTGTTTTCATTATCATTTGTTTCCATGAATTTTTTCAACTCTTCTTTAATTTCCTGGTTGACCCATTCATTCTTTAGAAGGATGCTGTTTAGTCTCCATGTATTTGGGTTCTTTCCAAATTTCCTCTTGTGATTGAGTTCTAGCTTCAGAGCATTGTGGTCTGAAAATATGCAGGGAATGATCCCAATCTTTTGATACCGGTTGAGACCTGATTTAGGACCGAGGATGTGATCTATTCTGGAGAATGTTCCATGTGCACTAGAGAAGAATGTGTATTCTGTTGCTTTGGGATGAAATGTTCTGAATATATCTGTGATGTCCATCTGGTCCAGTGTGTCATTTAAGGCCTTGATTTCCTTGTTGATCTTTTGCTTGGATGATCTGTCCATTTCAGTGAGGGGAGTGTGAAAGTCCCCTACGATTATTGTATTATTGTCGATGTGTTTCTTTGATTTTGTTATTAATTGGTTTATATAGTTGGCTGCTCCCACGTTAGGGGCATAGATATTTAAAATTGTTAGATCTTCTTGTTGGACAGATCCTTTGAGTATGATATAGTGTCCTTCCTCATCTCTTATTATAGTCTTTGGCTTAAAATCTAATTGATCTGATATAAGGATTGCCACTCCTGCTTTTTTCTGATGTCCATTAGCATGGTAAATTCTTTTCCACCCCCTCACTTTAAATCTGGAGGTGTCTTCGGGTTTAAGATGAGTTTCTTGTAGGCAACATATAGATGGGTTTTGTTTTTTTATCCATTCTGATACCCTGTGTCTTTTGATTGGGGCATTTAGCCCATTAACATTCAGGGTAAGTATTGAGAGATATGAATTTAGTGCCATTGTATTGCCTGTAAGGTGACTGTTATTGTATATTGTCTCTGTTTCTTTCTGATCTACTACTTTTAGGGTCTCTCTTTGCTTAGAGGACCCCTTTCAATATTTCCTGTAGAGCTGGTTTGGTGTTTGCAAATTCTTTCAGTTTTTGTTTGTCCTGGAAGCTTTTAATCTCTCCTTCTATTTTCAATGATAGCCTAGCTGGATATAGTATTCTTGGCTGCATGTTTTTCTCGTTTAGTACTCTGAATATATCATGCCAGCTCTTTCTGGCCTGCCAGGTCTCTGTGGATAAGTCTGCTGCCAATCTAATATTTTTACCATTGTATGTTACAGACTTCTTTTCCCGGGCTGCTTTCAGGATCTTCTCTTTGTCACTAAGACTTGTAAATTTTACTATTAGGTGACGGGGTGTGGACCTATTCTTATTGATCTTGAGGGGGGTTCTCTGAATCTCCTGGATTTTGATGCTTGTTCCCTTTGCCATATTGGGGAAATTCTCTCCAATAATTCTCTCCAATATACCTTCTGCTCCCCTCTCTGTTTCCTCTTCTTCTGGAATCCCAATTATTCTAATGTTGTTTCGTCTTATGGTGTCACTTATCTCTCGAATTCTCCCCTTGTGGTCCAGTAGCTGTTTGTCCCTCTTTTGCTCAGCTTCTTTATTCTCTGTCATTTGGTCTTCTATATCGCTAATTCTTTCTTCTGCCTCATTTATCCTAGCAGTGAGAGCCTCCATTTTTGATTGCACCTCATTAATAGCTTTTTTTATTTCAACTTGGTTAGATTTTAGTTCTTTTATTTCTCCAGAAAGGGCTTTTATATCTCCTGAGAGGGTTTCTCTAATATCTTCCATGCCTTTTTCAAGCCCGGCTAGAACCTTGAGAATCGTCATTCTGAACTCTAGATCTGACATATTACCAACGTCTGTATTGATTAGGTCCCTAGCCTTTGGTACTGCCTCTTGTTCTTTTTTTTGTGGTGAATTTTTCCGCCTTGTCATTTTGTCCAGATAAGAGTAGATGAAGGAGCAAGTAAAATACTAAAAGGGTGGCAACAACCCCAGGAAAATATGCTTTAGCCAAATCAGAAGAGATCCCAAATCATGAGGGGGAGAAAGGGGATAAAAAGAGGTTCAGAAAGAAGAAAAAGAAAAAAAAAAAAAAAA